>NW_006399974.1:836115-855351 GCF_000299155.1 Elephantulus edwardii | reverse complement strand
TCAAGCCATGGTCTTTGCAATTACTTCCCATGCATCAGAGAGCTGGACAATGACTAAGGATGACAGAAGAAGAATTGATGCCTTTGAGTTGGGATGCTGGAGAAAAGTCTTAAACATACCATGGACCAAGAAAACAAATAGGTCTGTCTTAGAGAGGATGAAATCAAGTTTTCTCCTTGGAGGCTAGAATTTTGAAGCTTTGTCTCACATACTTTGGGCATGTGGCCAGGAAAGAACAGTCCTTGGAGAAGGACATCATAGTCATAAGGGTGGAGGGACACTGAAGGAAAGGAAAGCCCTGGATAAGATGGATTGATAAAGTAACAATGGAGTTAGGTATGTTTTAATCAGTGAGACCAGCTGAGGACAGGGCAGGCTTCAGAGCTGATGTATGTAGGGTTGCTGTGGGTTGCAGGTGATTTGACAGCACATAACAACTTTAACTTTTAAGCTTTAACTTTCAACCACGTAGGGAGGAACCCTCAAACTTACTGTTATTGAGTCAGAACCAATCTATCAGGTCTGTGATGCTATAAATTTTATAACAAGAGACTGCCCATTTTTATACCACAGAGCTGCTGGTAGTTTTGAACCACCAAAGAGGAATGACATTTAGGTTAGCAGTGTCACTTCCTACAAACTATAGCATCAGAGCTCCCTACATGGTGAGTAGGATGATGCTAAGATGAGGTGTTCAAAGCCTGCCAGGGGGATTGGATAGCCTGCTAATAACGTAAATAAGGTAATCACACATTTGGGGTGGAAACATGCAAATAAGTTCACTGACGAGGGGATTGTTTAGTCTTGCCTTCAAGCCAGGTTTAGATTGAGTAGGTTTAGCAAAAAAAATGAGACTCTCACTACATCAAGAAAGAAGAAACCAGATAGTGCACCCTGTCCTTTGTTCCAGAAATTTCTATGTAAAGCAAGCTGAGATCATGTCTTGTGACTTCACAGGAGTTGACTTTGTGGAAATGAGGTTGTTGATGGGGATTCTTTCCCCTTATAAGCAAGTGAGACTCTCATGTCCTCAAAACTGCTATGAAAGAAAACTCACTCTTCAGTTAGCAGATGACTTTTTTAACTATGATACCACCAGGGTTCCTTGACCTTTCTGATACAATTTTATAATTTCTACTTTTAAAAAAATGGGCACAGATATAATCCTCTTCCAAAAATTTAGCCAAGTATCTGTTTTTCAAATCTCTTGTAATAGACAAAGCAGCACCTCCAGCACAGTATTTATTTGTTGAAATACCTCAATTGGTATTCTGTCAGCTCCTGGGTCCTTATTTTTCCTAATGTCTTTAGTACAGCTTAGACATCTTCCTTCAATAAAACTGATTATTTTTTAATCATGTGCTACCTCCTATTATGGTTGAAAATAGACCAATTCTTTTTGTCACAGTGACTCTGTATACTCTTTACAACTTCTTTGATATTTTATGCATCACTTAATATTTTTCTCATGTCCTTAAGTTGTTATTATTGTTATTGTGCATTGTCATGTCAACTACAACTCATAGCAACCCTATGAACAATGACTCTGAATTTTGTCCTATCCTGAAACAACTTCACTATCTCTGACACACCTGATCTCATTGCCACAATCACTATGTCAATCCATCTCATCCAGAGTCTTCCTCTCCTGCATTGTCCCTCCACCCTTCGAAGCATAATGGCCTTCTCCAAGAACTGGTCCCTCATGGCAACACACCCAAAGTATGTGAGATAGAGCTTCAAAATCCTTGCCTCCAAGATGCAAACTGGTATCACCTTCTCCAGGACAGAATTGTTTGTTCTCTTGGCAGTCCATGGTATCTTCTCCAGCCCTACAGTTCAAAGGCATTGATTCTTCTGATGTCCTTCGTCATCTTCCAGCTCTCGGCTGCATGGTAAGCAACTGAGAAGACCATAGCCTGGATCAGGGGCCTCTTAGTCTCTAAACTGACATCATTGCTCTTTAGCACTCTGAAGAGATCCTTGACAGCAGATTTTCCCAGTACAATTCATCATCTGACTTGCTGTCTGCTGGTGCTAAAGGTTTTGATTGTTGATCCAAGCAAAATGAAATCGCGAACAACCTCAATCCATTCTTTATCTATCATGATACTGTCTATAGACCTGGTGGTGAGGATCTTTGTTTTCTTCCTGTTGAGATGCAATCCATGTTGAAGGCTGCAGTCTTTGGCATTTTACAGCAAGTGCTTCAAGTCTTCCTCAGTTTTAGTGAGCAAGATTGTGTTACCTGCGTAATGTAGGTCATGATGAGTCTTCCTCCAATTCTGATGCCACATTCCTTTTCATAAAGTACAGCCTCCTAAATGATATGGTATGCATATAGATTTAAAAGGTATGGAGATGGCAAAGGACACACTGACAAAGGAGATTAATCAGAACTGACTTTGACAAGCACTGTGGCAATTGGACAATTAAAACAGACATTCGGATGGCGGGGGAAGAAGAACAAACTGGGGAGGAGGGTAGAAGGAATGGTGCAGCAATGAAGGAGAAAACCCAAAATCCCTGTAAATGTTCATTAAAATTAATAAAATTTAATAACAATTTAAAAAAAGGTATGGAGAAAGGATACATCCCTGATGCACACCTTTCTTGATTTTGAGCTATGCACTGTTTCATTGATATGATTGAACTACAGCTTCCTTGTTTAGGTATAGGTTTTGCTTTAGCACAATCAGAGGAGTTCTGAGATTCTATTCTTTTCAATGCTAGCCACAATTTTTTTATGATTCACAGTCAAATTCCCTTTGTATAATTGATAAACCACAAATAAACATCCTTCTGGTACTCTCTACTTTCAGCCATGCTTCATATGATATCCCTAGTACCATGGCCTCTTCTAAATCCAGCTTGTATTTCTGACAGTTCTCTGTTGATGTACTGTTCCAGTCCATTGTGGACAATCTTCAGCAAGATTTTGATTGTATGTGATATTAGTGATATTGTTAGATAATTTCCACATTCTGTAGGATCATCGTTTTGGGGAGAATAGGAATAAATATGGACTTATTCCACTTAGTTGATCAGGCAGCTGTCCTCTAGATTTCTTGGCGCAGTCTGGTAAGCACATCCAGGACAACATCTGTTTGATGAAACATGTCAATTAGTATTCCATAAATTCCTGGGACCTTATTTTTCCAATTCACTCAAAGTGGCTTGAACTTCCTCCTTTATTATTATTGATTCTTGATGATATGCCACTTCCTGAAAAGATTTTATGTGTCAGTCAATTCTTTTTGGTAAAGTAACTCTGTATTTTCCTTCCATCTTCTTTCAATGTTCCCTGTATCATTCAGTATACTGCCTATAGCATCTTTAAGTATTGCAATTTGCAGCTTGATTTTTTTTCAGTTCCTTCATTTTGAGAAAAGCCAAGTGAGTTCTTCCTTTTTTATTTCCTGGCTCCAGCTGTTTACATATTTCCTCATAATACTTTGTCTTTGCAAGTTGCCCTTTAAAATCTTCTGTTCAGTTCCTTAACCTCTTATTTCTTCCCTTTATTTTAGTGTTTTAGCATTCTAGTGCAATAGTCAGTCTTCTCTAACATCCATTTTGGTCTTTTCTCCTCCTCTGTCTCTGTAATGACCTTTGCCAATTAGTCAAATTCTTAGTCAAAACCTTAGTCAATTCTTCATGGATGATATTCTTGATGTCATCCCACAGCCCTTCTGGTCTTTATTCATTAATATTTAATGCCTCAAACCTATTCTTGAGATGTTTTTTAAGTTTGGGTGAGAAACTTAAGGTCATATTTTGGGTTTTGTGGATTTATTTTCTTTTTCTTTAACCTCAATTTGAACTTGCATGTGAGTTGTCTGTTTCACAAGCAGACATAGTTTTTACAGCCAATATTAAGCTTCTCCAACAATTCTTTTCACAGATGTAATTCATCTGGTTTCTGTGTAATCCTCCAGGTAAGGTACATTTATAAAGTGGCCATTTGTATTTTTTTAGAAAAGATATTTTCAATGGATAAATCACTTATACAACAAGTGCTTCAGGTCCTCCTCAGTTTCAGCAAGCAGGGTTGTGTCATCTGCATAATGCAGACAGATCTTCCACCAATCTTGACCCCACATTTCTCCTCATAGAGCCCAGCCTCCCGGATAATCTGCTCTGCATACAGGTTGAAAAGGTATGGAGATAGGACACATCCCTGGCATACGCTCTTCCCAATTTTGAACCATGCAGTATTTCCTTGCTCTGGTCTGACGACTGCCTCTTGGTCCAAGTATAGGTTTTGCATTAGCACGATCAAGTGTTCTGGGATTCCCATATTCTTCAGAGTCAGCCACAGCTTGTTGTGGTCCACACAGTCAAAAGCCTTTGCATAGTCAGTGAAGCACAGATAGGCATTCTTCTGGTATTCCCTGCTTTCTGCCAAGATCCATCTAACATTAGCTATAATATCCCTAGTGCCATGACCTCTTCTAAATCGATCGTGCATATCTGGCAGTTCTCTATTGACATATTGCTCCAATAGTTTTTGGGTAATTTTCAGCAGAATCTGCAGGTGATATTAATGATATTGTGTGATAATTTCCACATACACCATAACTCAAGGGCTTATTTGATTGAATAATTCAAGACAAGTCATTCAATAGACTAAATCAGACTTCAGCTGGTTCCAGTTCTGTAGATCATTGTGGGAACTGATTTCATAGAATCAGGAAGTACAATAAAAAGGTTAGAACCATCTCTTGGCCTGTACCATTTGCTATGAGGCAGTAGCAATATGATGTGTGTCAAAGGAGAATTTACATTCAATTAAATTTTTCAGTGTTGGTTTTTCAGAAGTTGATCAACAGAATTTTCTTCCACATTACCTCCTGGTGAACTTGAGTCTGCAGCATTTTGGTTAGCAACTGAACCCTTACAACATTTACATCAGTAGTTCCTGAATCCCTGAATAGTAAAAAAATAAATTTGTAGAAGTGTCTTATCCTTTTTTTCAAGCTTTATAATATGTATATAACAGTGCAAAAAAGTTATGAAATGAGTATTTCCTAATGGGTATTTATTCCACTTTTTAGTATCTTCTAAGCATAAAGGTCATGATATTGATTTCTGTGTGTGTGAATTTCTCTCTACTCACAATCACTTGCTATACATCAGAGAGCTGGACAATGACTAAGGATTACAGGAGAAGAATCGATGCCTTTGAGTTGTGATGCTGGAGAATAGTATTGGATATATCATGAACTGTCAAGAAAGCAAACAAATCTGTCCTTCAGAGAATGAAACCAACCTGTTCCTTGGGGGCAAGGATTTTGAAGCTCAGTCTCACACACTGTTGGCATATTTCCAGGAGAGACCAGTTCCTGGAGAGGGCCATTATGCTTCGAAGGGTGGAGGGATAATTCAGGAGAGGAAGACCCTGAATGAAATAAATTGCTTGACACCGTAACTGGGAAAATGGGATTATATGTGTTGGATACAATGAGATTGGCTCAGGACAGGCTGGTTTTCAGAGCTACTCAACTTAAGGTCACTACAAGTCACAGGTTACTCAATGACACATAATAACAATAGCAAACAGATAAAAGGAAGCTATGCTGACTTAGTGGCAAGGTATTGCATTGCCGATTTTGAAGGCATATGGTTCGAATCTAGCAGCTATTCCATGGCAGGAAGATGGGTAATCTCCTCCCTTAAGAATTACTGCCTCTGGACAACCGCTGGAGAGTCAACTATGAATCAGTTCCTACTTGATGATACACAACAACAACAACAAAAAAAAATAAATGCTTGCACCATCAAGTCAGAACTGACCCAGAGCTGACCCTGTGGGAGGTTTTCAGAGGCAGTTAATTGCAGGGAAGGAGATTGCCCATCTTTCTCCCATGTCTTCGGCCAATAGGCCCCTAGAGTTCCCTATAAATAAATGGTTTATGTTTCTTTTAAGTAAGAAAATCTAAGCTCTATAAATTGTTGCAAGTATTTATTTTCCTCCACGAGTTTCCTATAAGTCTAGAAATTATTCCTTCCTCTAGTATATCTCCATATCCATTCTGCACTAAACTCCCATCACATCTGCATCAAAGGAGCGCTGGTGATGCAATGGTTAAATTGCTCAGGTGCTAACTCAGCTTCATAAGTTTTAACCCACCAACTGTTCTATAAGAGAAAGATGTAGCAGTTGCTTCCATAATGACTTACAGCTTTTGAAACCCTTTGAGAAGTTCCACTTCTTCTTATAGGGTCACTCTCAGTTAGAATCAACTCTACTAACACGGGTTTAGCTTTGGTCTTCATTTTTCTGCGCTGAGTTCTAGCTCTCTTCTTGACCTTGTGCTTTAGCTTAATATGAACTGGCTCCATTTGATTTTACTTTCAAAGGAACTGAGTATGGTTCAGTTCCTCAGTCACTTTGAAAAGGGGAGGGGGGCGGTGGGGAAGGCCCATGTGGTCCAAACTCAAAACTAAACATTTAATGTACAAACTTTTATTGGTTTGATTGCATATTAAAGCAGAACTCTGCTGTTAATCTTATAGAGACTCTCTGATTTCTTCAGTTTTCCAAAGTATCTCTTGTTATTTTCAAGTATAGGCCAGGGATCCAAAGGGGATGGTTAGAGGCCCAGCCCAGGAAAGTGATAAAGGAGAAAATCTTGTATAGATACAAAAGTGCAAGGATATAAAATACATAACAGAGCTAAAATAAAACAACTTTCATGACTGGCATTTTTCAAGCTTCAAAATTCCACACCTAACAAATACTGCTTATTGGCTTCCCTACTAAACTAACCGTAACTAGTAGCAACATACCGTGAGCAGTGATGACATGCTACAGTTGAAAACATGGGCTCACACATGGCTTACTTTCCATGAAAGTATATGAACATAATCCAGAAGTAAAAAAAAAACATAATAACTGTGGCATAAAAGGCTTAGAAAAATTATGCTTCATGAAGCAACATTACTTTTCATTTTTATTCTTAACTAAGCATTTTGTTGACAGTGTTCCTAGTACAAATTTTGCATCTACTGAAAATTTTTTTACAGAGGATAATTATTGGATCATCTCCATTTCTAAGAGAATGTAATGAGTGAAAATGGAGTTCAATTTTAAATGCAAAGATCTAGACCAAGCATAAAAAAGGGTTTTGTGGCAGAATTGGAAAACGTTTCTTTAACAATTAGAATGAAGAAAAGAGAGGTAAGACTTTAAGTATTATAAATATCCCAATCATGTGGCATGACATAACTAAAGTTTCAATCACACAAGAAACAGCATAAGAAAAACAGTTCCCTGGATACATGACTTCTGTACATTCCATTCCCACTACTTAAAATACCATTCCTACTTTGCTTCCTTGGCAAACTACTTTTCATCCTTTAAAATCCAGGGTAATTGTCATCTTCTCTGAGAAGCCCCTGTCCTAACCTGATTGTAGTTAACCACTTTCTTTTCTGAATCACCTCATATTATTGCACTTATTATACTAAGTCATATTTATTTGTTTATATGTTGTCTTCCATGCCAGAAACATAAATTCTTTGAAAGCAAGGCCAGTGTCTTATTGATCTGTCAAGAAGTAAAGTAGTTGGAACACAGTAAGCACATTATTCACCTTGTACAATGAAAGGCTAAATGTACAAGATTGCTACACAGTGCTTCTTGGAACATATTTATCTCAGTCTGAGAAGTCAAACAAGTTTCAGTCTTTGGCTGGCAGATTTGCTCTCCTATGACAGTTTCATTGACCCCCTTGACTTCACTTGTTGCCCTCATGATTACAAAATCTCCATCTCTGGCCCTGAACTTTTGCCCAAGGTCTAGACTTACATCTTCAGCTACTTGCTGAACATTTCCACATGAACAGCTCATGAATAGCTGATGATGTTAATAGACTATGAATGAACTTAATTTCTCTCTCACAAACTTGTACTTTTTTCTGTTCTCTATTTTGATGTTATCTTCCTTAATAACATGTTAAACACATAAAATCACCTTTTTTTCATGTTTAGCGCATCACCTTTCTTTTTATTTCATTATCAAGCTTTTTTCCCAGTCACCTCTACAATTTTTTTTTTTTACTCCTCCTCCCCACACTTTTTCACTTCTACTAGGTCAACTCAAACTCTCAATATATTTTTCATGGTCATTGTAATGAATATCTATGGTACAGCAAATTGTTCTAAATTGTTTTCCTAGCCATTGGCTTTGACTTTCACTACCTGTGTCAGTGAGACTATGATAATGATGTGAATGACACCTTTTGGGTGGGTACATGCAAACAAGATATGTTGAATACTAATAAGGGGATTGGTTAGTCTTGCTATCCTGCCAGGCTTAAACTGAGCAGGTTGAGAAACAGAAAATAGAAATGGAACTAGCAGTAAGAGAGAGTCCAATAGGTGTCCATATAGAGCAGAGATGCCTGCACAAGTCATATCAGGACATAGATGAGAGTAGCAGCAGAAATACTAGTGAAGAACTAGACCTATGTGTGAGATAGTAATAGAACTGGAAATGCCACCTCATGGAATGGAGCCAGAGGTCTTCCCCCATGCTTGCTAGAGCACTGGGAGATGGTATGCTAGAGTTACCATAATTTATAGACTAAAAGAGTTGTGTTACACTGACTCATAGCCACAAGGATGAAGGGCAGAGGAAAACCTGAGAACACACTTGAGCAGCTGTTCTGACTGAAATTTCCTGCTTGAACTATAAACTGTTAACTTTGCTAACCAACACCATTACAGTGTATATCCTAGAAGTTCCATGTGACAATTTCCCTAGATTAATAGACACAGTAGCAGAGAAACAAGAGCCTTGGGAGGAAGGATTTGTGTTAGAATTGGTAGTGAGTGATAAATGCAGGAAACATTGCGAGTATGTATGTCTAATGACATCGGAATCGTTTTTGTGTTGTGTATGTTATTGATGGGGACTGTTCTCTCTTATGGAGTTACTAGAGGTCAGACACCACTGCCTCTGTCAGTTGCACTGGGTTTATTTTATGTTTTTATTTACTGGTTTATTTACAAAGTTTGAATACCTTGGTTTTTTACACCAGATCTTTCCCATGTCCTTCACTATGCCCCTATCAAATTATGTGAACCTTTAATTATACACACATACACACACACACACGCACGCTGCCCATCCTCACCCCTCTGCATTCACCCTCCTCCTCGCCCCTTAGATCCTCTTACTCATTCTACTATAATGGTCTTATACAATATTTGTTTTTTGGGACTGAGTTAGTTTACTTAGCATAATGCTCTCTAGTCCCTCCTAAGTTTAGTGATGTTGTTGTTGTTGTTATGTGCTGTCAAGTTGCTTGCGACTCATAGAGACCCTATGTACAACAGCTCTAAACTCTGCTGTCCTGTGCCAATCTCGTTGCCTCTGACACACTCATCCCGATTGTCTTAGTCACTGAATCAATCCATCTCCCAGAGGGCCTCCCCCTCCTGCACCTGCCCTCCACCCTCCCAAGCATGATGTCCCTCTCCAAGGACCTGTCCCTCCTTACAACATGTCCAAAGTATGTTAGACGAAGCCCTAGGATCCTTGCCTCCAAGGAGCAGCCCAGTTTAACCCTCTCCAGGATTAATCTGTTTGTTCTCTTAGCAGTCCATGGTACCCTAAGCACTTTTCTCCAACACCAAAGCTCAAAAGCATCAATTCTCCTTCTATCCTCCTTAGTCATTGTCCAGCTCTCTAATGCATAACAAGTGATTGCAAAGGCTATGGCCTGTACCAGAGGCACCTTAGTCTGCAGAGACACACCGTTGCTCTTGAGTACTTTAGAGAGGTCCCTAACAGCAGACTTTCCCATGGCAATACATCTTTTAATTTCCTGGCTGCTGGTGCCAAGAGTGTTGATTGTGGAGCCAAGCAAACTAAAGCTGTGAACAATGTCAGTCTCTTCACCATCCATCCTGATGCTGCCAATTGGTCCAGTGATGAGAATCTTTGTCTTCTTGACATTGAGCCTTAATCCATATTGAAGGCTGCAGTCCCTGACCCTCAGCAGCAAGCGCTTCAGGTCCTCCTCAGTTTCAGCAAGCAGGGTTGTGTCATCTGCACACGGCAGATTGTTTATGGATCTTCCACCAATCCTGATGCCACATTTCTCCTCATAGAGCCCAGCCTCCCGGATGATCTGTTCTGCATACAGGTTGAAAAGGTATGGAGACAGGACACATCCCTGGTGTACGCCCTTCCCAATTTTGAACCATGCAGTGTGTCCTTGCTCTGTTCTGACAATTGCCTCTTGGTTCAAGTATAAGTTTCGTATTAGCACGATCACATACACACACACACACACACACACAGACACACTGCCCATCCTCACTCCTCTGCATCCACCCTCCTCCTCACCCCTTGGATCCTCATACTCATTCTATAATAATGGTCTTATACAAAATATTTGGTTTTTGGGACTGAGTTAGTTTACTTAGCATAATGCTCTCTAGTCCCTCCTAAGTTTAGTAATAATTTACAAAATCATTGTTCCTGAATGCTGTATAGGATTATATCATGTGAATATACCATAATTTCTCAATCCATTCAATTGTAGTTGAACATTTGGGCTATTTTTATATTCTTGCAATGGTGAATAGTGCTGTTATGAACATTGGCATACATGTCTCCATTTGAGCCTCAGGTCTCATTCTCTCAGGGTATATTCCAAGCAGTGGAATAGCAGGGTCCTATGGAATTTCTATGTTCAGCTTTTTGAGGAAGTGCCAAACTACCTTACAATCCCACCAACAATGTATAAGAGTTCCTTTCTCTCCACATCCTCTCCATAATTTATTACTTGCTGTCCTATTAAACTTTGCCACTGCTGCTGGGGTTAGATGGTATCTCTGTGGTTTTGATTTACATCTCTCTTATTGCCAGTGATTTTGAGCGTTTCTTCATGTGCCTGTTGGCCATCCAAATATCTTCCTCTGTGAATTTTTTTCCCATGTCTTTTGCTCATTTTGTAATTATCAGTCTTTTTCTTGTGGAGCTCCTGTAGAGTTGCACTGTTTTTACAATTCATAAATAATTAAGAACTGAACTGCCAACCCAGAGACACATGGTTTTAATACATCAGCTGCTCTGCCAGAGAAAATGGACAATTACTCACATATGATTTATTGCCTCGGAAAACCTGCTGGAGGGCCAACTATGAGTCAGCTCTGTCATAATAACACACAACAATGTCAGCTCTTTTAACCCAGTCCCTTTTCAATTACTTTATTGAAGCAAAGATCTGATTATGTCATTTCACTGCTGAAATGTATCACTGATGGCTCCATATTGATACAGTTAATGCTGGCCTACCAAGCTTTTCCTGATTTTACTTCTTTCTTTTCCTCCATCATTGTTTTTCTACTACTCGTTTTGTGAGTATTAACTGTGGGTAAAATAAAATGAAATCCTTAACAATGTCAATCTTGCCTTAGTTTATCATGATGCTGCTTATTGGTCCATTTGTGAGGAATATTGCTTTCTTTATACTGAGATGTAATCAACACTGAAGTTGTAGTATTACATTGTTCAAGTATGCTGTGAAATACTTCTTTAAAGTGTTAAAAGGCAAAGATGTCACTTTGAGGACTAAAGTGTGTTTGACACAGCTCTGATATTTTCAATTACCTCATATGCATTCAAAACCTGTATAGAGAAAACCAAAGAAAAATTGATGCTTCTCAATTGTTCTGATAATATAGCAGATTACCAGAAGAATAAACATATAACTACAATTGTCATTGGACTTGCCAATAGATATACTGTTTTATATTTACCTTCTTACTATATTGCAATTTTTGATGTTTTGTATTTTAAAAACTGTGCTTCAACATAGTGGCTTTGATTATAAAGCTTTGTGTTAAAAGGTAAAATGTAAAATATAAAAAGCTATTATGTGATAGATACCACAAAGATTAAACATACCTGTCTAGGTATCCCAAAACTACTCCTCTAAATTTTCCTTAATTATTTCCTCTCACCCTAAAAGTTTACGTGAATATTTTTCTCCATCTTAATTCCATCAATTAGTTTAAACCGCTTTTAAAGTACCCATCACCCAGCCGTCTTGTTGCATGTACTCATTAGGCATATACTAGGTTTTGTGGTAATGAGGATGGGAACATTTCTTTCCTAATTTGTTCATCTTTTGTTAACATTGTTCATGATAGGTGGAAATTCCCAAACTTTGTTACAAATCTTGCTTTTTTCAAAGAACTTTTAAGTCAATGGAATTCAAATTGAGAATGTAGAAATGTTGTTGATGTAGAGGCTGGAGGGAGGTTGACAACTCACAACCAAACTGGGCTGCTCTGTACTCCTACCCGATTTCTGCGTCTCACTACAAGTGGGAAGCATGAGTAAGGACAAAAAAGGTGTCTCGAAATCTTCCTTTGGTTATCCAGACACACTGCAATAAATGGTTCCTTTCTTCTCCTTTCTTTTAAAAATAGTACAAGGTTTTCTTTATAGTTTCATCACACAAGCAACAGTTTAAATGAGGTAGATTTCAACACTCACAGTTAACAAGAAAACGTTTGGAATACTGACCATTCCACAATCATCTGTACTTCAGGGTCTAAAATAGTTTTTTTAGAACCGTAATTTTTTTTTTAATCATTTGCTAGTGCATGGCATAAGGTCTGTAGGAGGATATAAAATATTTCTTACCAGATGAAGACATTTTATGTTCTGTGACACCTAGATCCATAATCTTAATGGTATCATTTAAAGAAATAATGTAGCATAACACAGGAATGGTATACTCATTTCTGAACAATTAATTGAGATTGAAAAAATCAATGACAGATAAATACAGTCTTGACAATGGATTTCATTATGTGATCTTTGAGAAATAAAGGTTAAGAATGATAAATAAAATATAAAAGAAAATGTTGTGAAGTATCTCAGTTGAATAGAGGCAAATATTACAACTATCAAACCATGATATATGGTAAGCAGATTGAGATTTTTAACAATTTCAACACTCTTAGCACCAGCAGTCAGGAAATCAGAAAAAAAAAATTACACTGGGAAAATATTCTGTCGAAGACCTAAAGACCAACAATATCAGTTTTGAGAATAAGATGCACCTGATTCAGGTTACAATTACCTGCTTTGCATCAGAGAACTGAACAATGACTAGAGATTCAAAACAAGGATTGATGTCTTTTTTTAAATTTTTTTTTATTGGGAAAATCATATTGGGGGTACAAGGAGGTGAGGGTTGGGGGCAGAAGGGTGAGGATGGGCCAGGATGCAGTTGCAGAGCTGCACAGTTTGGTCGGTGGGGGGAGCAGGTGAAGGAAATGATGAGGGTCCAGTGGGGACCAGATGCTACAGAGGAATGACAAGCATTTTCCAATAGTAATTAAACCAACTGTCTTATTGATTTGGGAATTGGATGCCAACTCTCTGGCTTCTTCATGCTGAACAGGGGCATAGATATAATGGGGGGAAGGGAGAACACTTTATCACCCTACTGGTGGTCTTGGGTTACAGCTGCTTGCCTTCTTGCTCCTGAGGGCCGCAACGGTTTGCCCCGAGCCAGGGGCCAAGCGCAGCCCGCCCCGGGCAGAAGGCCACGACAGCTCATCCCGAGCCGGGGGCCGAGGGCAGCCTGCCCCAGGCAGGGGACCGAGGGCAGCCCGCCCCGGGCAGAGGGCCGCGACGGCTCGCCCCGGGCAGGGGGCCGAAGGCAAGGATTGATGTCTTTGAGTTGTGGTGCTGGAAAAGAGTGTAGTACATACCATGGACTGGCAAGAGAACAAAGAGGTTTGTCCCGGAGAAGGCGAAACTAAGTTGCTCTTAGTGGCAGAGATTTTGAAGCTCCATCTCATATATTTTGGGCATGTTGTCAGGAGGCCATGTTGTCTTTGGAGAAGGACATCATGCTTGGAAGGGTGGAGGGACAGAGCAAGAGGGTGGGCTGTATAAAAATGAAAGAACTTTTTTCCCAAAGAAAAAAGCAAACTGAGGGTGAGGTGGGGAGTAGGGAGGAAATGAATTGAAATCCAAGTTCTTTATAAACTTTCATTAAAATTAAAAAAAAAAAGAAAAGCGAGAGAAGATGATCCTGGATGAGATGGCTTGACACAGTATATGGGGTAATGAGGTTGATATGTGTCGGATACAGCTGAGACTTGCTCATGATAGGCAGGGTTTAGAGTTATTGTGCATAGAGTTGCTCTGAGTTGCAGGTAACTTGATGTCACATTGCAACACTAACATCATCAAATTCCTGGCAAGTGAGTTGGAATCAACTCAGCTGACCATTCAATAGATTTTCAGAGGCAGCAGATCACAAGAAAGGAAATTTCCCGTTTTCCTCTTGGATCTCTGGTGGATTCAAAACCTACCTTTGGGTTGACACCATAGCCCACTATCTGTTAGGCTACCAGAACTCCCTTTTAATTAAATAGTGAGAGGATTAGCTGCTATCTGATTTTACTTCTAATATGAACCTGCAACCTGACAAGTTCCCTCCAAATACCCATTTGCTTGCTGCTTTTTTAAATTCCTAATTTATGGTTACTTGTAAAAACCTCCTGCTTCAAGTACTCTGCTTTTAGCCATTTTGGTGTTCTCTTACTTCCAAGGAGCCCCAACAGATCTGTAGTTAAACAGCTTGGCTGCTAAATGAAAGGTCAGTGATTTGAAACCACCTCTCCATGAGAGAAAGACGTGGAAGTGTGCTTCCATAAAGATTTACAACCTTGGATACTCTACAGGGCAATTGTACTCATAGTATCACTAAGAGTCAGAATCAATTCACCAGCAGTAGGTTTGATTTTACTCACCTCTGCTTCCTTATAGTGACTAGAAAAGGAATTACTACTACTAATAATAATAAACAACAATCCTGTATTAGTATGATGTTTTATAGCTTCCAGTGTCTTTAATACTGATGTTTCTCCCCCCCCCCATAGAAATACTGTAAAAAAAGACAGGAAAGATATGATATCAAATATATAGTGACCAAAACTCATAGAAGTGATACAGTTTTCCAAAATACTCATAGCCTATGCTTGCAAGCACGTCTATCCATAAAACCCACTGTCATCAAGTCAGGACTGACTCAGCAGTCCTGAATGATCATGTAGAACTATCCCATGGGATTTCCAAGGCTATATTCACAGAAGCACACTACGTCATTTTTCCTGTGGGAAGTTGTATCTGAGCCATGCGTCACAATACTGACTACAGTGCCCTTTCCCAGAGGCCAGTGAGTTCTGAGAATTGATCTTTTGGTTAAAAAAGTCAAATGCTTTAACCACTACACAACCATTTATCTTTCCATTTTCCTATTCATCTGTGAGAAGAGTAACCAATCCAATAACATCATTTGGATTTTGGAGAATCTCATTTCAGTTCTTCATCAGTAATGTTTAAGGGAATGAATTGCCATGAGTATACAGTAAGCATGACCTCATTTGGCCATGTCCTTAAGTAATAAACTATATTTTAGTACCTGATACTTGTCCTGTATAGAAAATCAGCTGGCAGTTCTAATTAGCCTTATGCATTTAAGACATCAACATTACAAAGAAAAAAGTCTACATTTAATCTCGACGAGTCATTTTCAGAAAGGAATCCACCCATCTGCAGGAACACTCTTTTTTTTTTTTTTGTCTTATGGTTCATTTGAGAACCTATCCTGAATGTAAAAGGCAGAATGTAGAGAGTACGATGTGGAAAGGGAAAGGCCATTGTAGTCAGCACTGCAGTGCATGACTCATTTGTAACAACTCCTTCCAAGACTGAAGCATTCATGCTTCCAGGTGCTTCCAGTGTTTGGTGACAGACAGCTTGGAACTGAGACTTTCCCCAAATAGTGACTTCTGCTGATAACAGTCACCTTCCCCAAGACCATGCTCCCTTTCCAAAGGCAGTCTACATCAAATGGACAATTGATACAGAAATGCAAAGGCCCAGATCAATTATGGGAATAATTGTACCAGACCATCCCAGTCCACATCACAGGATGTCTGCCCAACTCTACTTTCTCACTCTGTTGAAGATGTTAATCCTTCCCATATACTTCTGAAATGCAAATTTCAGGCCAGTATCTTGTTGGTCTGTGATAACCAAGAGAGGTACAAGAAAACTAGTAAAACCTATGTCCATTGAGTAGAGTTAACTTAGACTCTTTTCAATCCTGACTCATAATGAAATCTTGGTTTGTTGAATATATCAGTAGTGCCTTCATAGAAAATTCTGGCAATACACTTCTGAAATATAAACTCTAGAAAATTCTAAGGTACACAGCTCTACACTAATATGTTCACCATAAATTGGAAGCAAGTCAATGAAAGCTAATTTCTTTTGGTTTAAGAAAATGAGATGTAGAGTTGAAACATCCACTCATTGACTAGCAATTGGGATCGCTGGCTTAATAAAAATGAGTTGTACTGCCAACTCTAAAAAACACAGTTCAAATCCACCAGCTGTTCTGTGGGAGAAAGATGGGCAATCTCCTGTGTGATTTACTGCCTCTGAAAACCTGCAGGAAGGTCAGCTATGAGTCAAATCAACACAACATAACAACAGCAATGATGGTAAATAGAGCATACTTAACCTTGGAATGTTCTAGTCGAACAAATTTTCAAACCTCCACCAATTGAAATGGTAACCCAATAGAAGGAATATAGTTGTGGGTACAATGTTCTAAGTAAGTGAGAAATATGGGTTAAGTGTTAAGTTATTGGAATTGGAGAGTGTTTCTTGGGGCAATCAATGCTTTTCAATAAAGATAATGAAAATCTAATAATTAGCAATTAGAAGCTAATTATGAAAGACAGACTATCACTTTGCAGGATATCAAGAGATTAATTTCCTACACCCAAGGATAGAAAAAGCTGAGGCCTAGTTCCAGAATTTCATTATAAAAGCAGCAGATATTAAAGGGTTGAATTCTCAACTGCAGCAAGTTTGCTGCACGGAGCTCAGGACTCTGATTTGGAAGAAATGGAACTCTGAGAAATGGAAATGTGTGCTTCAATAATCATGACTCTCCAGGCTCTTCTGAAGTCTTTAGACATGTATTAGTAGCCCATCTCTCCCTGCTAAAGCACGTAGCACTATTACTCTATGCTTGAAGAAAACGCAGAGGCTTTGAAAGCTTGTGGCTTGCAAAACAGTATCTTCTCAGAATATTTCTCCAACTTCTTTCTTACTCTCCAAATCATATGTAGGAGTCTGTCAAAGTAACACCCAGTTGAAGTTGTATTGGGCCTGCTTAGTGGAAAGAGATTCTACCTGGAGGGAGTTTCAGAACTTCTTGTTGGGTGCCATCAAGTTGACTATGAACTGATAATGACTCTCTGAACAATGGATCTGAAGCCTTTCTCATCCTGCACCATCCTCATCATCTTTGACATATTGTCTATAGCTACAGTCACTGTATAAATTCATTTCACTTAGAAGTCTTCTTCTTTTCCAAGCATTATGTCTTTTTTCAAGGAATGGCTCCTCTGAACAACATGCCCAAATTATGAGAAACACAGTTTTTACATCTTTGCCTCTAAGGAGTACCCTGGTTGTATTTTCTCCAAGACATGTTAGTTCTTTTTGGCATTCCCTGAGATATTTCATACTCTTCTCCAACACTGAAACTCACACAGGCATCAATTTTTCTTCTATCATCCTTATTCACGGTCCAACTCTCTGATGTATATAGCAAGTGCTTGAAAAGACCATGGTTTGAATCAGGTGCACCCTAGTCTTTAAACATATCTCATTTCTCCTTCACACTTTGGAGTTATCCTTGAAAGTAGATTTTCCCAGTGCAATACAGCCTTTGACTTCCTGAACTTAAGCAATATATATACCAGCAAGAGGTAGGAAAATAGATAGGATTGGATTCTGAGAGTGGAACAGGGTAGGTGGAACAGAATTAAGAATAATTTCTTGCTCTTGGAGCCCTCTTTTGAGATTATATATACTAACAAGACCAAAGAATTGTGTTAACATACTACTAGGATCAGCTTTGGAAAGTTTGAAGGAATAAATGGTTCATTATAAATCTAATAGGAATGTCATCATTACCATGGCAGACAGTAGCAAGAGAGATCAAAAGGCTTCCAGTAAGTGGTCATGCTATATAAGGCCAACAGAAAAGTCATTAGCTCACTATTGCCTGCTGAAAAGCCCACAGGACACTCTATTAAATAACACAACAATAACTGCACTGCTGAGAGAGTCGGTAGCATCTCAAAAAAACTCAGTAGTAGCTCTCCTCTGCAGGCGAGGACTGACAGTTATATCATTCTATTATATACCTTAGTTCCTTGATGACAAATGGAATGATATGGTCTTCAAGTAATAGAGCCAAGAAGTGGCTATAATCTTCAGAAGCAAAGTGGACACAATACCATAATGAAAGCCCCAAGGTTGGAGGGCCTGACCCAAATACACCTGTGGAGATGATTCATAGTGCAAAGAATCCTAAGGGGCAAGACAGATGGGCAACCTAGAAAAGCACTTCTCAATTTACACAATCAAAAGAAATAAAAATGGAAAATCAGCAAGCAAAAGGCATATAAAATTCATAATCCCTGAGCCAGTTTTCAGAACCAGAACCAAATGACTGACATATACCCAAAATTTGTAAGGCAGGCCAGCACATTGAAAACTTGAGAAATAGCTGATATTGTGGTCTCCAGCCCCAAATTCTCACTGCAGGCCAACAGGTTGAATATTCAGACAGTATTTCTATGTTGCAGTTAACACAAAATTCTTTCTTTTCTGGGAAGCTTCAGTTTTGCTCTTTAAGGTCAACTAATTTGATGAGGCTCATTATATCATCCAGGGAAAATTCCTTCACTTTAAGTCAACTGATTGCAAATGTTAATTGCATATACAAAATCTCTAGCTAATGTTTGACCAAACAGATGGCAGAATAAACATTGCCACATTCCCACAGTCTTCGCCATATTTGAACTCATGGACACAGTGACAATGGCACGTCGTTGAGGGTTTTTCTCTTTGTCACTGACTTTGCCAAGCATGTTATCCTTCACCAGAGACTAGCACACCCTGAAACCACACTCAGAGTACGTGATGCAGTATCTTGCCATCTTACCTTCAATGAAACATTCTGGCTGCACTTCATACACACAGATTTGGTTACTTCTGGCAGTACATTCCGCAACAACACTAACAGATTAAGCGCATCAAGTCTTCCTTGTTCATTGTCCAGCTCTATTAACAATCTGCATTATGCAGATGACACAACCCTG
>NW_006399974.1:822890-835386 GCF_000299155.1 Elephantulus edwardii | reverse complement strand
ACATAACAACAACAACAACATGACACAAATTAAAATAGCACTCCTTGAGTAAAGTGTACCTAGTCTTCAAAGTGACATCTTTACTCTTTAATACTTTGGATTTAATGTGGTGAATGTATGATTGAAATATATTGGATTCTTAACAGCTGTTTCAATGTACATTGATTGTCAATTCATATCAAAATGAAACTTCAGTCTTTTTTCTATTGGCCATGATGTTGTTTATTGTGAGAATTTTTGTTTCCTTTATGTTGAGACATAATCCATGCTGAAGGATGTATTCTTTGAACTCCGTAAGTAAGTGCTTCAAGGTCTCTTCACTTCCAACAAGGAAGGCTATGTTATCTGTATATCATCAGTTGTTCTTGTTGTTAGGTACTGTCGAGTTGAGTACAACTCATAGCAACCCTATGAACAAAGGACTTGAACCCTGTTCTATCCAGTGTCATCCTCATACTTCTTGACACACAGAGCCCATTGTGGCAGACATCACATCAATCCACCTGGTTGAGGGACTTCCTCTTTCACCAATCCTTTATCCTTCCTAGCATCATGTCCCTCTCCTAGGAATACCCTTTCTAGCAACATGCCCAAAGTATGTAAGGTGAAGCCTTATTATTCTTACCTCTAAAGAGCGCTCCAGCTGCACCCACTCCAAGACATATTTTCTTTGTTCTTTTGGCTGTCTATGGGATGATCAGTGCTCTTCTTCAACACCACAGCTCAAAGGTGTCAATTCTTTTTCTGTCATCCTTATTCACTGTCCAGCTCTCAGATGGATAGCAAGTGATAAAAAAAAAAGACTATAGTTTGAGTCAGATGTGCCTTAGTCCTCAAACTGACATCATTACTCCTCAATAATTTGGAGATGTCCCTAACTGCAGATTTTTCCAGTGCTAAGTGTCTCATTTCCTGACTGCTGGTACTCAGGCTGTTAATTGTGGATCCAAGTAAAACGAAGTTGTTGACAGTTTCAAACTCTTCTCCATCTATTATGCTATTGCCTATCAGTCCAGTAGTAAGAATCTCTTTTTTTTTTACATTGAAATGCAATCTATACTGAAAGCTTCATTCCTTGATCTTCTGCAACAAGTGCTCCAATATCCTCTTCACTTCCAGCAAGCAAGATTGTGTCATTTGCATAATGTAGATTATTGATGAGTCTCCTCCAATTCTGATGCCACATTCCTCTTCATGGAGTACAGCTTCTTAAAATAATTTGCTCAAGTGAGCTCTGGTGGTCTACTGGCAAGAAGCTGCACTGCAATCCCAGAGGTACACGGTTCAAATCCACCAGAAGCTCTGCTGAAAAAGGAGGAACAATGGCCTCCTGTACCAGTCGGATCTGATTTGACGGTACACACATAAATAATAATAATAATATAAATTTAAAAATAATTATTTGCTCAGCATACTGAATAGCATACTGAATACCATATTGAATAGGTATGGAGAGTGAGTAAAACCTTGAAGCACTCCCTTCCTAATTTTAAACCATGCAGTGTTCCCCTGCTCTGTTCACACAATAGTCTCCTGGTCCAGATATAGGTTTCACAATTAAGTGCTCTGGGACTCCCTTTCTTCTTAACATCAGCCACAACTTGTTATGATACACGTAGTCAAATGCCTTTACATAGTCAATAAAGCACAAATAGACATTCTTCTGGTATTCTTTACTTCCTGAATCCTGATGCTGCATTCTTCTTAATACTGTGCAACTTCTCAGAGTGTTTGCCCATAATCTAGATTTAATAAATCTGATGAAAAAACACGATACATACCTTTGCTCTTTTTAAAACTGCACAGTATCGCTTTGTTCTCTTTTAATTACTACATTTTGGTTTGTGTACGATTGCCATGAGCACCTTTAAGAGTTCTGGAATTTTCATTCTTCTCAAAGTTATTCATAATTTATTATTACATACATATGGATTTAATCATATTGAGAAGGGAATTAAAAATTTGTCTGAATCTGGCAGTCCAAAATTGAACAAGCAAGCAATCAAGATATGTTAATAATAATTGGTGTCTGAAATACAAAAAAGTTCGAAATAATGAAGAAGGAATGGTAGGTGGAAAGTATGGACTTGGTGAAAGAAATGGGACTGGAAATAGAATGATAAAATTAGATATGTTCAAGGATTCATTCATTGCAAACACTTTAAAAAAAAAACAAAACCACAACAACGGTGACTTTACATATGGACCTCACCTGATGAATTACATAGAAATCAGATTGACTGCATATGTAGGAGGAATTGTCAGAGAAGCTCAATATCAGCAGTCAAAACTAGGCCAGCAGGAGACTATACATCAAACCATCAATTACTCATGTTCAAGTTCAAATTGAGGCTAAAGAAAATTTAAACAAGTCCACAGGAACCAAAATATGATCTAGTGTTTATTCCACCGAATTTCAAAATAATGGCAAGAATAGGTTTCAAGCATTAAACACTAATGATTGAAAACAAGATGAGTGGCAGAACGACATCAAGGATGTCATCCAAGAAGAGAGAAAAATGTCATTATAAAGACACAGACAAAAATAGTCAAAATGGGTGGCAGAAGAGACTAACGATTGCACTAGAGTATCAAGAAGCCAAAACAATGGAAAAAATGCCAAAGTAAAAAAGCTGAACAGATTTCAAAGGGCAGCTCAAGAAGACAAAGCAAAATTATCATGGTGGAATGTGCAGAGAGCTGGAATTGGAAAATAAAAAGGAAAGAGCTCACTCTGCATTTATCAAACTAAGAGAACTAAAAATCAAATTCAATCCTTGAATCGCAAAATTGAAAGATGCTATGGGTAATATACTGAATGAGCTAGAAAACACCAAAAGAAGACAGAGGGAACATACAGAGTCACAAAAAGAAGTGACACTGAAAAATGACACTGAAGTTCCATATATAAACAAAAGCCAATGGTAATGAAGGAAGAAGTTGAAGCTTCACTGAAGACATTGGCAAAAAATAAGGCTCTAGGAATATAAACCTATTGGCATGTTCCAAACGCCAGATGCAGCCCTGAACACACTTACCATTCTATGCCAAAAAATTTGGAGGACAACTGTCTGGCCAATTGAATGCAAAAGATCAATATTTGTTCCCTTTCCCAAGAAAAGTGATCCAACAGAATGTGAAAACTATTGAACAATGTCATTAATATAACATCTAAGCAAAATACTGCTGGAGATTACTCAAAAATTATTACCTTACTTGGGAGTGACTGGAGAGCATTATGCTGAGTGAACTAACTCAGTCTTACAAGGATAAATATTGTATAAAACTACTACTGTAGAATGAATATAAGGATCCAAGAGGGATGGGAGAGGTTGGAGGCAGAGGGATGTAGATGTGGGGCAGCGTGGGGGGAGAGATTAATCATGGGGTTGTACAATTTGATGTGGGGTGAGGGAAATTGAAAGAATTTGTTTGACTTTGTATTCAAATTTTGTAAATAAACTAGTTGTTGTTAAGTACCATCAAGTTGACTCATCAAATGACTCATAGTGACCCTATCTACGAAAGACCTAAAAACTTGTATAGCTTTCATCTTTTCTCTAAGTTCACAGAGTTTCCAGAGGCAAGCTATTTCAGAAGTGGATGCCACTCCTGCTTCCAAGCTTGTTTTAATTGGGAAGCTCCACCAAACACTGTCCACTGAAAAGATTGAAATTAAAATAGTCCCTATAGTTCTCAGCTGAATTAAACTTAAGTTTCTATAGTTCTCAGCTAAGTTAATTTTTAAAGCCCCACACCCAGGTATCCAGGGCAACAGTATTTCAAGAATAGCTAGCAGAAAGGCAGAACAAATAAGCTCAACTGATAACCCATGTGCCTTTGTTTCCTGACTGATATCTTGTGCTTTTCTACTGCCCTGGAGTTTGAACTCACTGTATACTTAAGAATTTATGACACCACTCTATGGTTAAAGATCTATCTAACTGCTACATGTGCTACGTGACTGCCGCAAGTGCTACGTGCAACAATGCTGTGTAAACCTTGAGTGAACACTGAACCAATGAATTCAAATTGTGCTTTCATCACCCAATGAGAAGCTGATACTCAGTTGTATCCCCCTAAAGTGTATAAAAAAACCCAACTTTGTCTGCTCTCGGTCGGCTCCTTTGTCTCCTGCGAGGAGATAAGGGTCGGCCCGGAGCTCCGCAATAAACCTCTTATCTCTTGCTGTTGCATCAAGCTGGTGTCTTGGAGTCTTGGGTCTTCGCCGTCCACTCGGGACAGAACAGGACCAGCGGTTTGGGGGTCCTTCATCCACCATGGGTAACCATTATTGTATTTGACAAATTGGTGTCACAGTGTTTAGCATCATAGCAACCATGAGTTACCTCTGTACAGCAAATGGACAAACCAGTACTATAGCGCTTAGAATACAATGGGTAGGTGGGTAATTGTCGTTATGCTCAGCTATAGAGTGACAATAATAACACTAGAAGAAAAAGTTTAAAAAAATTTAATGGCTAGAACAGTATATATATACAAAGAACTGCTAGAAGTTCAAGCAGGACTTAGAAGAGGCGATGGCACCATGGATATCACTGCTGATGTAAGATGAATCCTGGCTAAAAGTAAAGACTACCTGAAGAATTTTATGCTTTATAGATTATGGAAAGGCATGTGACTGTGTGTATCACAAAAAGTTATGGCTAACATTGACAAAAATGAGAATCCCATTAGAAATACGTAATAGTGCTCATAAAAAAGTTATACGTAGACCAAGAAGCTGTTGTGTAAACAGAGCAAGGTTTTAAAATTAAGAAGGGAGAGTATTATCTCTCTGTATACCTATTCAATCTGTATGCTGAACAAATTATTCAAGAAACTGGAATCTTTGAAGAAGAATGTGGCATCAGGATTGGAAGAAGGTTAACCACTAGCCTGTTTTATCGATCCCGATACAGATACCAAATTCCCTTTTCAAGAATGTGGAAAAGGCAATCGTCTAGTTTATTTGGAGAGGAAAGAGAACCCAAATAAGCAAAGCACTTCTGAGAAACAGGAATGAAGTGGGAGGCATAGCACTCTGTCTCAAAACCTACAGTACAGCTGTAATAATCAAAACAGCATGGTACTGATACAAAGACAAGCAAAGACCGATGGGACAGAATTGAGAACCTAGAAATTAACTCATCTATCTATGGTCAACTGATATTCAACAAAGAAAGAAAATCTATCAAATGGGGAAACAACAATCTCTTCAACAAATGATTCTAGAAAATCTGGACTGCTGCATACAGAAAACTGAAGCAGGAGCCACCCCTCTCAACATACACAAAAATTAACCCAGGATAGATCAGAGACCTAGGCAAAAAGCCCAAACTCATAAACATACATAATAAGAGACAAATTCAGACCAAGCTTAAAGGCCTTGCCTATGGTATAAAGAGGCTGTCAAATACAGCCAGAAATATACTACCAGGAGACAAAAATATTCTTGAATGGGACCTTCTAAAGATTAAATTCCTGTACATATCAAACACTTTTCTCAATAGGGTGAAAAGAAAACCTATTGACTGGTAAAAATGTATTTGTCAATACCATCTCAGATAAGTCTCATAACAAAAGCTTACAGAATCCTACAGGGCCCACACAAGAAAAAGACTGATAATCCAAATACAAAATGAGCAACAGACATGGAAAGACTTCACAGAAAATATGTGGATGGCCAACAGACATGTGAAGAAATGCTCAAAATTACTGGCAATAAGAAAGATGAAAATCAAAACCACAAAGAGATACAATCTTGCCCAGTAGCAGTGGCAAAGCTTAACAAGACAGAAAGCAATAAATTTTGGAGAGGATGCTGAGAGATAGAAACTCTCATACACTGTTGGTGGGATTGTAAAATGATATAACCACTCTGGAAGGCAGTTTGGCATTTCCTCAGAAAGCTGAACATGTAAATTCCATAGTATCCAGCTATTGGTAGGATATACCCCAAGGAAATTAGAACTGAAGCACAAACATAGATTTGTACACCAGTGTTCATAGCAGTGTTATTCATAATCACAAGAACATTGAAACAGCCCAAATGTCTAATCGCAATTGAATGGACTGAGAAATTATACCACATGATGGAATACTAAGCAGTAGTCAGGAGCAATGATTTTGGAAAATTACTGCATATCTTGGGAGAGATTGGAGGGCATTATGCTGAATGAAATAACTCAATCTTATAAGGATAAATACTGAATTATTGTAAAAATAGAAGGATAACTAGTAAAACATGCACAGGGACACTGGGCAGGAAGAAGTGGGAACAGAGGGATGGGGGTGGGCAGGTGGGAAATCATAAGGTTGCACAATTTAATGAGTGAAGGGGAAGGAAATTGGAAAGATATGATGAGTTTCTGGAAAGACAAGGCAATGATGTATCCATGATGGTTTAATGGTGATTGATTTTATAAAACATAATGAATGAGAATGATTGTATGAAATACAGTATGAATTCAAGGATAATTTGAAACACAATGTATATGAACTTTGTATGCAAACCAATGTAAAAATTGAAAAAACCAAAAAATTTTTAAGAAATAACTTGAATTATGCAGATGACACAACCTTACTTACTGAAAGAGTTAAGAGGACTTAAAGCACTTGTTATGGAAGACCAAAGAATAGTCTTCAATATGGATTGCATCTCAACATCAAGAAAATAGAAATTCTTACCACTGGGCCTATAAGCAACATAATAACACACAGAGAAAATATTCAAGTTGTCAATGATTGTGTCTTACTTGGGTCCAAAATCAACACCTTACGTACCAATAAGTCATGAAATCAGGAGACATTGCACTGGGAAAGTCTGCTGTCAAGGACTTCTTCAAATTTTTGTTGAGCAATTATGTCAGTTTGAGGACTAAGGTGCTTCTGATTCAGGCCACATGGTCTTTCCAATAACTTTCTACGCATCTAAAAGCTGGACAGTGAATAAGGATGACAGAAGAAATTGATACCTTTGTGCTGGGTGTTGGGGAAAAGAACCGTATATCCCTTGGACTACCAAAAGAACAAATGTGTCTTGGAGAAATTACAACTAGAGTCCTCCTTGGAGGCAAAGGTGATAACACTTCATCTCACATACATTGGAGAACATTGCTTGGAGGGGCTATTCCTTGGAGAGGGACATCATCCTTGGAAAAGCTGGTAAAAGAACAAAAGACTATCAACCAGATGGACTGACAGTAACTGTCACAATGGCCTCTAGTGTGTAAGTTAGTGTGAGGATGGTACAGGATAAGACAGAATTCAGATCTGTTGTTCATAGGGTTGCTATGTGTCATATTTGACTTGATGGTAGCTAATAACAATAACAACACATATGAAAGATACATGAATTAAGAACTAATACCTTTGAATTGCAGGGTAAGCGAAGAATATTAAATACAACATGGACTGTTAAGAGAACAAATGAATCTGTTTTGGAGAAAATACCACTTGTGTGCTCCATTGAGAGAAGGATGGTGTAACTTTGTCTTATAATTTAGTCATGTGTTCAGTTTAGGCCAGTTTTTTTAAAAGGACACCATGCTGGGAAGGTGGAGGATCCTAGAAAGAGAAGAGGAAGCTCAATAAGATGAATTGACACAGCAGCTCTAACAATAGGCTTGAGCACATCAGAGATCGTGAGGATGCTGCAGGATAAGGCAAGGTTCAGATCTTCTGTTCATAGAGCGTATGAGCAGTAGTCAACTGGACAGCATCTAACAACATACTTGAGCATAGTAAAAAATCATAAGTGAGTATCTTTCTGCTATTTTTCACTTTCAGCCAAGATCTTTCTGGAGTCAGTAGTAATATCCTTTACATGTTCTTTTCTGAAATGAGTCTGAATTTCTGATAGTTCCCTGTTGATGTATTGTCCCTACATTTTGTTGTTCTTGTTAGTTTCCATCTAATCAAGTATGACTCACAGCAACCCTATGAACAAAAGACCTGCATCTAGTCCTGTCCTGTGCCATCCTCACACTTCCTGACACACAAGAGCCCATTGCAGCAGTCACCATGTCAATGCACCTGGCTGAAGGTCTCCCTCTCTTTTGCTAACAGTTCACCCTTCCCAACATCATGTCCTTCTCCAAGGAATAACACCTCCTAGTAATATGTCCAAAGTATGAGGCAAAGCCTCAACATTTTTGCCTCCAAAGACTACTTCAGCTGCACCATCTCCAAGACATATCTAATCATTCTCTTGGCCATCCGTGGGATGTTCAGTGCTCTTCTCCAACAGTACAGCCTAAAGGTGTCAATTCTTTTTCTGTCATCCTTCTTCATTGTCCAGGAGTTAGATACATAGCTAGTAATTGGAAAGGCCATGGCTTGGATCAGATACACTTTCCTCCTCTAACTGACATCACTACTCCTCAAGAATTTGGAAAGGTCCCTAACTGCAGATTTTCCTGGTTTAAAGTGTCTCCTTATTTCCTGACTGTTCATACAAAGGGTGTTAATTGTGGATCCAAACAAAACGAAGCTGTTGGCAATCTCCTCTCCATTCATCATGACACTGCCTATTTGTCTATTGGTCCAGTGGTAAGAATCTTTGTTTTTTTGATATTGAGATGCAGTCCACACTGAAGGGTGCGTTCCTTGATCTTCTGCAGCAAGTGCTTAAAGTCCTCCTTACTTGTAGCAAGCAAAGTTGTATCATCTGCATAACGCAGGGTATTGATGAGTCTCCCTCCAATCTGGATGCTGCATTCCTCTTCATAAAGTCCAGCTTCTCAGATAATTTGCTCAACATATAGATGGAACAGGTTTGGAGATAGAATATATCCCTGATGCACTCCCTTCCCAATTCCACAATATGCCATGCACCCCTGCTCCATTGGCTCCCTGATCCATGTATAGGTTCTTCATGAGCACAATCAAATGTTCTGGAATTCCCGTTCTTCTCAGTATCAGCCACAACTTATGATCCACACAGTCAAATGCCTTTGCATAGTCAATAAAGCACAAGTAGACATTCTTCTGGTATACTTTACCTTCTGCCAGGATCCATCTGACATCAGCAGTGATTACCCTGGTACCATTGCCTCTTTTAAATCCCACTTGAACTTCTGGCCATTCCCTATCTATGTACTGTTCAAGCCATTTTTTCATGATCTTTAGCAGTATTTTGCTTGCATGCGCTATCAATGATATTGTTCAATAATTTCCACACTCAGTTGGATCACACTTCTTGGGAATAGGAACAAATATGGACCTCTTCTAATCTGTTGACCTGACAGCTGTCTTCCCAATTTCCTGGCATAGAATGGTGAGTGCATCCAAGGCTGCATCTGTTCATTGAACAAGTCAATTGTTATCTCATCAATTCCTGGAGCCTTATTTTTTTGCCAGTGCCTTCAATGCAGCTTCCACTTCCTCTTTCATTACCATTGGCTCCTGTTCATATGGTACTTCCTGAAATTTTCCAGTGTCAATCAAGTCTTTCTGGTACAGTGACTCTGTGTATTCCTTCCATCTTCTTTTTTATTCTTTCTGGGTTATTCACTTTATTGCCCATAGGGTCTTTCAACACTGCAACACAAGGCTTAAATTTGTTCTTCAGTTCTTTCAGCTTAAGAAATGCTGAGCGAGTACTTTCATTTTCACTCTACAATTCCAGCTATCTGCGCATTCCGTTATAAAACTTTGTCCTTTCGAGCAGCCCTTTGAAATTGTCTGTTCAGCTCTTTCACTTTGACCTATTTTCCTTTAGATTTGGCTTCTTGATGCTCCAGTGCAATCTTTTTAGTCTCTTCTGACATCCATTTCAATTTCTTTCTTTTTTTTTCCTCTGTTTTTGTAATGACCTTTTGCTTCACGGATATCCTTGATATCACCCCACAACTCATCTGGCCTTCTATCATTGGTGTTCAAGGCTTAAGATGATCAAGAAATTCTAATGGAATTGATGCAAGATCATATCTTGGTTCCTGCGGACTTATTTTCATTTTCTTCACCCTCAGTTTGAACTTGGACATGAGTAATTGATGATGTGACCCACAGTCTGCCCCTGACCTTGTTTTAACTGCTGATACAGAGCTTCTCCAAAGATTTCCTCCACAAATGTAGCCAATCTGATTCCTATACAGCCCATCTGGTAAAATCAGCATGTAATCTCATTTTTTTTTTTGTCTTTTAGAAAAATGTATTCACAATGAATAAGTCATTGTAAATACAAAATTCAATCATTCTATTTCCAGTTTCATTTCTATCACCAAACCTATATTTTCCAGCTACTGTTCCTTCTTCACTGTTTCCCACTTTTGCATTCTAGTCACTAATTATCATTAACGCATCCTGATTGCATGTTTAGTCCGTTTCAGACTGCAAAATTTGGTTAAAATTCTCAAATTCTTCCTCTTTGGCACCAGATGTAGGAGCATATACTTGAATAACTATCATGTTGATGGGTCTTCTCTGTATGTGTATGGATTTTATCCTATCACTCAAAACATTGTATTTCAGGATAGAACTGAAATTGACTTTTTTTACTATAAATGCAACACTATTCTTCTTCTGTTTTTATTCCCTACATCATATGATTCCCTATACCATATGATCTTCTGATTTAAAGTGGCCATAGCTGGTCCATCACATCTCACTAATACCTCGTATGTCAGTATTCATGTATTCCATTTCATTTTTAACAATTTCCAGTTTTCCAACATTCAAGCTACAAACATTCCATGTACCAATTGTTAAACGATGTTTGTTATTGATTTTCCTCATTTCAATTGACTTCCAATCTGAGCTCTACAATTACACTACTGTAACTATCCTCTTTATTTAGTGTTCATGGGTTTTCAAAAGCTTTTATTTAGGAAGTAGATGGCCCATCCTGCTTCCTAGTCTATCTTATCAGGGAGTTCCATCAAAACCTGTACACAATGGGAAACCCTTTTGGAATTTGAGACACCAGTTTAAAAGGTTTCAGTATCACAGCAACTCCAAGGAATCTAATAAAGCAAACTGACAGAGAAGTGCTATACCACAATGTTCTCTCCAAACACATTCTATACCAGACCTGGAGGCCACAGGCCCAAAGGCCCAACTTACTTTTAAATACAAAGGCCTGCGCACCAGATTCTGTTTGTCCACACAAAATGCTTCCTATCCAAACAGATTGTAAATGAGATCAGATACAGTTAATCAGCATACACTTGGTTGCTGACACAATTAGAAATGCCCATATGGTCTGGTCCTGCCTGAGAGTGAGCCTTTAGCTTGGCAAAGTTGGATTCTAGTAGCAAGAGTTTGTGATTTACTTGAAAGTCAGGGGTGAACTGGGCATTTCTAATTGTGTTAGCAATCAGGTGTAAGCTGATTAACTGTATCTGATCTCATTTACAATGAGCTTGGATGGGAAGCCTCTTGTGTGGGCAAACAGGATCTGGTGGGCAGGCCTTTATATTTCAAAGTCAGTCTGGTCCTACCTGTGAGTGAACCTTTAACTTGGTAAAGTTGGATCCTGGTGAGTGTTTGTGATTTACCTGAAAGCAAAGGGTAAAATGTTTGACATTTCTTTTAATTATATTCAGCAAAATGCACTTTTCTATGATACTAATGATATTGTTCTATAATTTATACATTGTGTCAGAACATCTTTCTTTGAAATGCACCTAAATCCGGATCTGTTCCACTCAATTGGCCGGATAACAGTCTTTCAAATCTCTTGGAATGAGTACCTCTAGCACTACATCGGATTGCTCAAAACATTTGAATTGCTATTTTATCAATTTCCGGACCCTTATGTTTTGCCAACGGATTTAGAGCAGCATGGACTTCTTCCTTCATTGCCATTTCTTGGTCTTATAGTTCCTCCTGAAATGGCTGAATATCAAGCAATTCTCTTTCTTTATAATTCTTTAAACTTGAGAAATGTGAAGGAGGTTCTTCACTTTTGATCCTCTAATTCCAAATCTTTGCACATCACTGTCTTCTCAAATCATTCTTTGAAATCTTTTCTTCAACTGTCTCATTTCATCTTTTTTTTCCTATTTAATTTAGCTTTTCTACCTGGACCAGGAGGCTGTTATGAGAACAGAGCAGAGGAACATTGCATGGTTTAAACTCACTAAGGGATTATCACAAGAGTCCACAATGAAGATTGCATAGTGGAATGAATGTACATGGGGCAGTGGGAGGGGTGCGGGGGGGGGCGGGGATTGTGTACCAGGGAGGGAGTGTTTCTTTTGCTTTTAGAAGAGAGGAACAAACTGGGGGTGGGGGTGGTGGCTGGGCGGGGAGAGAAGTGCAGCAATGAATGAATGGAAATCCAAAATCTCTGTAAATGTTCATTAAAATTATTATAAAAAGAAACAGTATGGCATATTTATCAGATAAGAGCTTGTTGCCTCAAATGCTTTTCCCCAGATAAAGAAAGAGAGAGTGAGTGAGTGTGTGTGAGTTTATCCAACAATTTATCCAACAGGCATCTTTCTCTGGTGAAAAGAAACATGAAAAATGTGTATTTACAAAAGTAAAA
>NW_006399974.1:819655-821793 GCF_000299155.1 Elephantulus edwardii | reverse complement strand
AACATATTGTAGAGTAATTATCAGAATATCTGCTAATATCTGTGTTGGTCTTCACTTTCTTTGCTGTCTTTTTAATGACCTTTTACTTTCCTAGTCAGCGATGTCTTTGATGCCTTCCCACAATTCAGCTAATTTTCAATCATTAGAGTTCAACTGGGTGAAATCTATAGGGCACCAGGGCTTCTTATTCTTGATAATAAATTCAAGTAAGATACACTACTCAAGGTTGTATTTTAGGTGTCAGGGACTTTTCATTTCCTTTAGCTCCAATTTGAAATTGCCTATGAATATTTGATAGTCTGTTCCACAGTTGGCCCCTGGCCTGGTTCTGACAGATGATAGTGAGCTTCTTTACCAACTCTTTTCACAACAAATGTCATCAAGTTGATTCCTGTGTGTTCTATTGGGCAAGGTCTATAGGTTAGTTGCCATTTATGTTGTCAGAAAAGTATTTGCAATGAGAAAGGTTTAAATCTTGCAGAATTCTACGTGATCTTCAGTTTCATTTCTATCACCAATGCTTTAATTTCCAACCAATTTCAGATGGCAGGAGCTGGTAGAAATTTTCAGTTCATTAACCTTTGGCCTCAGTATTTGGTATGGAACTTGAATTTAACAATTAAATTAACAATTCTTCCATATATGTATATGAATGTTTTAACTGATAGTATTCTATTTCTGAATAATCTTTACATGTCTTTTTGAAGATGAATTAGATGTCATTGCTATAATTTATCACATAATTCATAACGTTTAGATTGATAAATTTTTCTCAGTAGATCATCATAATTTCTTCCTTGTCCATCTTACTCTTGAAGATCCACTGAAATTTGTTCACCCTTGGTGACCCTGCTGACACTGAAAATACCATTGGAACAGCTTCCAGTATCACAGTAACACAAAACTCACCACTACATGACAAAAAATGTATTTAAATACCTGTTTCATAGCTTTGGAAACATTTTCCTACTCTAGGAAGTCAGCATTGTTACATTTTCATGCATTTTTTTCATAAAATTATAAAATTGGCATTTGTTATTTCATTGATTGTGTAAAAACTTCGGTTAAGGAATACTTGCACACTTCTATTTAAAATTCCATCATGCCAAAACTCCCAAATGACTGTTCAGTAGGTTTGGTTTAGAAGAAAACAGCTAACCCAGGAATCCATACTTATCAGTTAGAGTTTTTTGGTGCTTTCTAAACTATGACTTTGCATAATTTACTTATTTACTTATGAAGTCCTTACAGTGCAGTATCTGGGCTACGCCAGAAATTACACACAATTGAGCATAAAGAGAGTCTCATTCAGAAGGGTGAAGCTTAGAAGCAAAATGGTAAAATTAACATTAAATAAATAATGACATAAACATTATTTACTAGCAATGGTGTTAGGTGTTCTATAGTAAAAACCAGAATGTTATTTGTATCTCTTGCAAAAGGCTAGCCAGGGATGCCCGGAATTCTTTTAAGAAATAGCATATAAAAAAATTAAGAAGTGTTTTGCTTATTCGGGATCTCTTGCCTCTCCAAATAAATTTGATAATTTCCCTTTCAATCTCCTTGAAAAATGAATTTGGTATCTGGGTTGAGATTGCATTGAACATGTAGATTGCTTTTGGTAGGATTGTCATTTTCACAATATTGAGTCTTTCTATCCATGAACAGGACACATTTTTCCACTTCTTTAGGTCTTTTATTGTATCTTGCAGAAATGTTCTGTAGTTTTCTTTGTATAGGGTTTTTTTAGTATCTCTAGTTAGGTTCACTCCCAAGTATCTCAATTTGTGATTGGCTATTGTAAATGGTATTGCTTTCTTGATTTCCTTCTCTGAGTTCTCTTTGTTACTATAGAGGAATCCTTATTTGGAGAGGCAAGAGACTCCAAATAACAAAATACTTCTGAGAAACAAAAATGAGGTTGGAGACCTCAAAACCTGAACTCGAAACCTACTATACAGCAGTAGTAACTAAAACAGCATGGTACTGGTACAACAACTGGTACTTAGACCAGTGGAACAGAATTGAGAACACAGAGCTAGACCCAGCTATCTATGGTAAATTTATATTTGACAAGGAAATCAAAGCTATCAAATGGGGAAATGATAACCTTTTCAACAAATAGTGAGGGCAAAATT
>NW_006399974.1:813787-818676 GCF_000299155.1 Elephantulus edwardii | reverse complement strand
GATAAATATTGTATAAAACCATTATTGTAAAATGAGTATAAAGATCCAAGAGGGGTGAGAAAGGTTGAAAGCAGAGGGATGAGGATATGCTGGGGCGGGGGAGTATTAATCATGGGATTGTACAATTTGATGGGTGGGATGGTGAGGGAAATTGAAAGAATTTGTTCTTGAAAACCATGTGTTTTAATTTTGTAAATAAACTGGTAGAAAATTAAAAAGAAAAAAATATTACAGTGTAGCCGGGGGGGAGGAGAAAGCCAAAGGAAGTTCAAATGTGAAAATTCCATTAAAAGAAGGAGATTAATCGGTTCATGGACCTAAAAAAATGTTATTAATAGAAGAAACTGGAGAGCATGCCACATAGCCTGTGCTTTGTTCATCAGAGCAACAATTTTAAACTTTATCCTAGGTGCAATCAGAAACCATTTAAGGGTTTGGGGAAAGGGAAGATATGATCAGTTTTCCTCCACACATGCAAAATAGTGATCATACCATCTGTCCAGTTTACATTACCAATTACACAGAGGATCCAATAAGATAATGGAGGTTAATGTATTTCATAAAATATAGAAGGTTCTACAACAAAAGTCATTATTACTACCAGTGTCAAAAAATTCATTAGAAACTTCTGTTTACCATACAAGCAAAGCCATCATTCATCCTGATTAAGATAGCTCTGACATAGATTGACCCCTCCTTAGAGGACATGGCAAAGAGGAAAGGTGAGAAGAGAGGAGTGAAGGGGAAAGTAAAGGCAATGTATTAGAAAAGATAGATCCTAGAGAGAGGGACAGGTCATTATTTGAGAGGGAAGCGGGAGAAGACCTTGTGTCATGTGTTTTGCGGGTTAATATAGCTGGTTCACATCCCCATTTGAGTGTACTTCTGTGCTTGAGTCTGAGCCAATGGGATGATCTGGCAGAGCGTTAAAATTTAGTAAATGGATCTAATTCTGGTCCATTGCTCTTGGTGCCACTGGTTCCATGACACATTAAGCATGCCCTAAAACACAAATTAGATTCCTTGGGGATGGGGGGGAGTCTTTACTATGCATGTCAGAATAGTGAGGTGCTTTTAGGTTGAATGTTTTCTGTTTCCTAATTTTCAGTGTATAGTGTATGGCTTTAATTACTTTGCTGGTTTTTGTTAAAACTCATATCCCGGGTCTTAATATGAGTTTCATCTTGGTCTTATCTTGTCAGTATCTGCCTTAACATTCTTCCTACCCAGTTGTTCTCATTTTGCCTGATTTACCTAATTCTGGCCCTCACAAATTTACTTAGCCAGTAAGGAACCAAGCCACAGTTAAAAGTCAAGACTCCATGACCCATAGTCAACAATTGTAATGGTTAAAACTGTGTGTCAATTCCACTGGACACGAAAATTATGATATAATCACTCCCTTTATAAGATCTAATATAATCATCTCCATTATTAGATTTGCTGGAATCAATCAATAACTTAAAAGAAACTTTACTCGACAGTGAGGCTTACATAAAATATGGATAGTCTGGTAAAAATACTCTTCTTTTTTGCACAGATATTGCATCTTGTTAATCCTCCAGATCTTTAGACATGGGGCATTGACTTGCCATATTACTCGATGATCTTGGATTCATCAGGCTCCAAAGATAACAGTCTGCAATCTGACCTTTGAATTTGGAGTTCATCACTCCCTGTTGCTATGTAAGGCAAGAAAAGTCTCTGCTAAAGTCTTATCATAGACTTAGAACTTGCCCTCCTCTCCAAGCCTGTGAGCCATTTTCTTGAGATAAGTCTCTCTCTTCCCTCATTGTCAATGAGTTGGAACTGACTCATAGCTGACCCTTCAGTGGATTTTTCAAAGGGCTGTAAATTACAGTGGAGGAGATTGCCCATCTTTCTCTAGCAAAGTAGCACAGCACCTGGTGGATTAGAACCACCTATCACAGGGTTTTCACTGTATCAAAAAGAGCTGGCCAACACTGAAATTTTTCAAGAAATACCATATGATCAAGAGCCAGTGAAAAGAAAGGAAGAAGATCAAGTTGCAATGAAGACACTGGCAAAATAAGACTCCAGAAATCAACATGATAACAATTGACATGTTTCAAAGCACAGATGCACCCTTCAACATGCTAACCAGACTATTGCAGGAAATTTAGAGGACAAATACCTGGCCAGCCAAATGGAAAAGATGCGGAAATTATCAAACAATATCTTTAATAACACATGCAAGCAAAATACTGCTGAAGATAATTAAAAAACAGCCAAAACAGTACAAGGACAGAGAACTGACAGTTCAAGCTGGATTTAGAAGATACCGTGGCACCAGGGACATCAATGCTGAAATCATATGGATCCATATGATCCTGGCTAAAAGCAAAGAATACCAAAAGAATGCATAATTGTGCTTCATTGACTATAGAAAGGCATTTGACTATGTGAACCATAACAAATTATGCCTAACATTGAGAAGAATGGGAATCTCAGAACACTTACTTGTGCTTATGTGAAATCTATAGCTAGACCAAGAAGTTGTTGTGTAAACAGAGCAAGGGAACACTACATGGTTTAAAAAAAAACCAAAACATGTGTCATGGTTGTATCATTTAACCAAACCTATATAATCTGAAAGACAAGCAAATTATTCAAGAACTTGGACTCTATAAAGAAGACTGTGACATCAAGATTTGAGGAAGCCTCATCAATATTCTGCATTAGGCAGATGACACAACTTTGCTTTCTGAAAGTGAGGAGGATTTGAAATACTTTCTGCAGTCTTCAATACAATTTGCATCTCAACATTAAGAAGAAAAGATTCTTACCACTGGACCTACAGGTAACATCATAATAGATAGAGAAAAGATTGAAATTGTAAATTACTTCATTCTACTCAAATTCATAATCAATACCTTTTGTACCAGAAGTCAGATCAGCAGATTCATTGCACTAGGAAAATCTGCAATCAGGGAACCTCTCCAATTTACCAAGAAAGATATTAATTTGAGGACTAAGATGTGTTTGATTCAGACCATGGTCTTTTCAATCCCTTGTTATTCTGCTGACAGCTGAACAATGAATAAGGATGACAACAGAAGAATTGATCCCTTTGGACTGTGGTGTTGGAGAGAATACTGAATATCCCATGGACTGCCAAAATAACACAGATACATCTTAGAGAAGGTGCACCCAGAGTGCTCCTTGGAGGCAAGGGTGGCAAAGATTCATTGTATATATTTTGGTCATGTTGCTCATAGAGGCTACTCCTCGGCGAAAGATATATTTGGAAAGGTGGGGAATGGCAAAGGAGAGGAAGGCCCTCAGGTAGGTGGATTGACACAGTGACTGCACCAATGGACTAAAGTGTGTTAGAGATTGCAAGGATGGCATAGGATAGGACAAGGTTCAGATCTGCTGTTCATTGAATCATACTCAACAGAACTTAACAGCAATAACCTTTGTGTTGACAATGAAAATCTGTGCCCACTAGGCCACCAGAGCTCAAGATGTATTTTTACAAATCCAAACTCATTGTCATCAAGTCTGCTCTGGCCCATAGAAACTCCTATAATAGGTTTCTAAAGCTTCAGATCTTAATGGGAGCAGATTTCTTGTCTTTCTTTTATGGAGCTGCTATTAGATTCAATATATTATCTTTGTAATATACTCTACTCCTCCAAACCTCCATATGGTAGTCTCCTCCAATTGAAATTTGCAACCTCAGAAACTCAGTGGAGGACTGATGGCAATGGGTTTATTTCTGATATATTTATAAGTTCCACAAGTTTTTCTTCTCTAGAGAACTCAGCCAAAGACCTTTCTAAAGTCCTAAAAAACAATGGTGTCAGTTTAAATTCTCAGGTGATCCTGATTTAGATCATGGTCTTTCCATTCATCTGCTATGAATCTGAGAGCTAGACAATGACTAAGTATAACAGAAGAGTGGCTGCCTTTGCATTGTAGTGATGAAGTGAAAGAATAATGAATGTCCATGGACTGCCCAAAGAATAAACAAATATGTCTCTGAGAAAGTACAACCAGAGTGCTCCTTGGAGGCGAAGATGGTGAAGCTTCACCTCACATGGTTTGGATGTATTTTCAGAAGAGTCTATATTTTGGAGAGAGACATCATGCTTGGAAAGATGGGAGTTAGCCAAATAGAGGTATATCCTCAATGAGAAAGACTGATACAGTCAGTGTCCATGGCAATAGAATCAAATGTGTCAGGTATAAGGAAGGTGCAGGATAGGACAGGATTCAGATATATTGTTCTTAGCGTCACAATGAGTTGTACTCAACTCAATGTCGCTTAGCTACAACATATTCTCAGTTAGCTCTGTGGCTTAATAGAAAGGAACTGTACTTCCAGCATGAACGTACATGGCACAAATCCTCCATATTCTCCATGGGAAAAGATGGACAATCTCCTCTCATAGGATTTACAGCCTCTCAGAACCTCTTGGAGGGTCAGCTATGAATCAGTTCCAACTCAATGATACACAACAACAACTTAGCCTAGGAAACCCTAAGAGGAAGTTCTACTTTGTCCTACAGGGTCACCATAAATCACCATAAGAATCATGCCTTCCTTAGAGGCATTGGAAAAACAAGAAACTGTGATCCAGAATTCGAAATCTAAGGTTTCTGAAGCTGTCAACATGATGTAGGGACATACAAATAGAGGAGAAGAGATGGAAAACAGAATCAGTGAAATAGAAGATGGAATTGTCACCACAGATCTGACCGAGAAAAAAGCAGAATCGAAAAAGAAGGAAACAAAAGAAAGCTTGAGAATAATGTGGGATACCATTAAAAGAAATAACATCCGCACCATAGGAATCCCAGAATGGGAAGAAGCAAGTAAAGGCACTGAAAAAGTTGTGGAAGAATTACTAGAGGAAAACTTT
>NW_006399974.1:806194-808445 GCF_000299155.1 Elephantulus edwardii | reverse complement strand
AAAAAAAAATAAATACCTTGTAGACTGAGGACAGCGTCAACTTATTCCCTCTTCCCACAATCTTCTGATGAATTTATCTGCATGATAGTTGTTTCCTTAGACCATTTCTTGGCTGTGGTTTTCCTAGTTGATAATCCACTTTTCTTTTAATAATGAGGACATTTTCAGAGTTTGCCTTGACAAATGCTAAGTCAACTTGCACAGTTCTATTTTATAGGCATTTCAGAGACAGGAAATTCTATTATTTCATGTGAACTGGGGACTGGAGGGTAGTTGCCATCATGCCTTTGAGTTGAGTTTTGTTCAGGCTGGAATCAAGTGTGAACAGGAAAGTGATCCCCTTAATCAGCCACAGACAGAGAGAGAGAGAGAAGTGCTTTAAACACAGAGAGTTTGAATTTGGCAAACTTCAACACCTGGCTGGCTACACAATAGCAAGTGCCAACAGGGGATTTGATAGCTGTGGAGAATGTGAATACAGTTAAAATGAAGTCCACAACGACGAGTGAAGAAGACTGAAATGTCAGAATCCCTATGCCATAAATCTTTACGAGTGTTTTAAATAAAAAAAATAATTAACATATTTTCAGATTTTAATGGTCTTACTGCTTTATTGACTTCTTCAGTTAATATCTTAAAATTGGCCCCAATCGTATTAGATAAGAAGTCTTCTACTGGATAAGAGATGCTGTACAATATTGCCTGATTAAAACTTTAAATCTGTGGAAGATAATTTGAAGAAATATTAAATGCTCCAAGAATTATGGCTCTCTGTCTCTTTATAATAGATAAAATAAAATCTTATGACTGTTGACATGGCAATATTCTTTTTTTTTTGCATAACTCCATCCATGAATAGAAGCAATAACTTCAGAGAAACTGTTGTTGGGGGGGGAAAAGTGTGCTTGAGTTTTAAGTTTGTCTCGTAATAAAAATATGACCTTGGCAAGTCAGATCACCTCATCATCTCAGAAACCTTGTCTCACAAGGCTGTTGTAAAGATCAAATGATAGAATTCACTAGTGAAAGAGGTTTGTAAACTATAAAACACTAAACACATGCAAGAGATTATTAATGGTGATATTATATTTTATTAGCTCTTAAGAGCTTTTTCAGAGCTGCAAGTATTGGTTACTGTGATGTCAATTTTGTTTCTTGGGGATAAAGGATTGTTACAAAGTACATGGCATGTGCTAGAATCTATTCTGCTTTTCTAATATACAGTATTGCATTTGATTCATTTCTGTATTATTTTCTGGGTACAACTTCCTACCACACTTTGACAAACAAGGAATGAGCTGCTTATCTCGTAAAGATTTATGGCATAGGGATTCTGGAGTCTTGGGAAGATGTCATTGGCAGTGCAAATAGCAAGGTTAACATGGTTGTTTACAGAATAAATATAAACTTCAGTTAGTATTTCATCTTGAAAACCACTTTAAGTGCTCTTTAGATAACCTCTTATAATTGAAGTTCTTTTATAAGCTTGGCCTTTATATTAAGTTTTGTCAAATTCAAGGTCAGGCAGAAATTCTAACAGTAATCGGTTCAAAATTGTGGCTATTGTCTTCTCAGGAAATACATTAGCTGTTGCTTGCTTTTCTATCATCTTTCCTTTTCTTCTTATATCTCATATGCATAGTTTTGTTTTTTAAAAAAATAATTTCATTAAGTTGAATTAGTCACAGTGGAAAAGAATTTCTCGTCTTTTGGTTTAGTGAATGTCTTCTGACTTATTACACCCTCAGTCCAAAGCAGTTCATTCTGATTTGATAAATGCATTGAAAGCATCTGAAATTGTTTCATCCTTTTCCCTTCTTGCCTTTTCATCTTTTGGAACAATCAAGTGAAATATCCGCTAGGTTTCCTAATCGAAGCTGTTCTTCCCTAGTGTTAAAAATGAATTTCAATGAATGGTCTTGTGATAGTAAGTTTAAAAGTATTTTGTTATTAAAGTTTTAAAACAGTACACCATAATTTAATATGTGGGATTTTTAAAGTTGTGCATTGTTAAGTCAATATGTATTTATTAGCAGTCCTTTGGTAATGCAGTTTATGTACTTGGCTGCTAACAACAACAGCAACAACAAAATTGCAGGTTCAGTCCATACTGAAGTTCCTCAGAAGAAAAGCCTGGTGATCTACTGTCTAAAATACAGCCACGGAAAACCCCACGGAGCAAAGTTTTATTCTGACACACATAGGATCAATATGGATTGGAATTGACAGCAATTGGTTGACTAGCCATATG
>NW_006399974.1:780409-805099 GCF_000299155.1 Elephantulus edwardii | reverse complement strand
TGTGTGTGTGTGTGTGTGCTGTTGTTGTGTGCCACTGAGTTGGAACTGATGTAGAGCTGACCCTTCAGTGGGTTTTCAGAGTCAGTAATTGCATGGGAGGAGATTGCTAATCTTTTTCCCATGGAGCATCTGGAGGATTCAAAGAATGTGCCTTTGGGTTTGGTGTGCAAATTCTTACCACTAAGCTGTCTAGAACTATATTCATTCTTGTTCTCATTCTCGTTCCCACTCCCATATTCACTCTCCTTCCCTCTCTCCTTCCCTCCCTCCCTTCCTCTCTCTCTTTCTCAGGAGCTCCTTAGTGGAACAATCTGCTTTTGTTTCACTTACTTTAGGCAGGTTGTTAGGAAAGGCTATTCTTTGGAAAGGGACATCATGCTTTCAAAGGTGAAGGGTCAGTGAAAGAGAGGAAGACCCTCAATGACATGAATGGACAGTGTCTTTAGAAATGAGACCAAGTATATAAGAGATCATAAGGATGGCACAGGACTGGGCAGGGTTCAGATCTCCTGTTTACAGGGTCATTATGAGCCATACTGGACTCAAGGAAACTTAAAAACAACAATAACTATGTGGTGTATGTGTATGTTGTTTTTGTTTTATGTCATTGTGTTGACTGCAAGTCATAGTGACCCTATGCACAATGGCTCTGAATCCTGCTTTATCCTGAGCTAATCTCACTGTCTCTGACACACTTACTTTCACTACCCAAGTTATTGTGTCAATTCTTCTCATCTGGGATCTTTCTCTCCTGTCCTGTCCCTTGGCCCTTCCAAGCATGACATCCTTTTCCAAAGACTAGTCCCTCCTGGCTACATGCACAGAGTATATTATCCATAAAAGAGTGAGGCTACATCAGAGGATATCAAGCATATCATCTGCAAAGAATGAAAAAGGTCATTATAAAGACAGAGGAGGAAGAAAAGACCAAGATGGATGTCAGATGAGATTCTGAATATTGCACTAGAGCAGCGAGAAACCAAAGCAAAGGGCAGAAATCAAGAAAATAAGGAACTGAACAGATTTCAAAGAGTAGTGTGGGAAGACAAATTCAAATATTATAATAAAATGTGCAAAGAGCTGGAGCTGGCTCAGCATTTCTTAAGCAGAAGGAACTGAAGTACAAATTCAAGCCTCAAGTTGTAATAGTTAAAGCTGCCTTGGGCAGAATATGCAATGATCCAGAAAATAATAAAAGAAGATGGAAAGAGTATACAGAGTCATTGAACCAAAAGGAATTGGTCAACACAGAAGAATTTAATGAAACAACATATGAGCAAGGGCCTGTGGTGATGAAGGAAGAAGTTTAAGCTGCTTTGAAAGAATTAACAAAAAACAAGACCCCAGAAATTGACAGCATAGCAACTGACATATTTCAATAAACACATAATGCCCTGGATGAGCTCACCAGGTTGTGCTGAGAAATCTGTAGGACAACCACCTGGCCAACTGATTGGAAGAGATCTATATTTGTTCCCATTTCAAAGAAAGGTGACCTGACAAGAGTGTGGAAATTATCGAACAATATCATCAATATCACATGTAAGCAAGATTCTGCTGATAATGATCCAAAAATAACTGGAACAGCACATCAACAGAGAACTGCCAGAAGGGCAGGCTGGGTTTAAAAGAGGCCATGGCACTAGGGATATTATAGCTATTGTTAGATGGATCTTGGCTGAAAGCAGAAGAGTACTAGAGGAACGTTACCTTGTATGTATGCTACATTATCTGTTACATACATGGTTGCATGAATGTTAGGCTGTATGTATATTACTTGTCTCGGTGTTACTTGGACTATGCAGAGGCATTTGACTGTGGATCACAACAAACTGGCTGACTCTGAGAAGAATGGGAATCCCAGAACACTTGATTGTACTTAAGCAAAACCTATACTTGGACTAGGGGGCCGTCAAAAGAACAGAGCAAAGAAACACTACAAAATTCAAATTGGGAAGGGTGTATGCTAGTAATGTGTCCTATCTCCATAACTTTTTAATCTACATGTGGAACAGGTCATCCAGGAGCCTGGGCTCTATGAAGAGGAATGTGGCATCAGGATTGGAGTAACACTCATCAACAATCTGCTTTACACCGATGACATAATCCTGCTTGCTGAAACTGAGGAGGGCCTAAGGATTTGCTGCAGAAGGTCAAGGACTGAAAGCTTTAATATGGATTGAAACTCAATATCAAGAATACAAATATTCTTACCACTGGGCCAATTGGCAGCATCATAATAGATGGTGAAGAGATATAGATTGTTAAGAGCTTCAGTTTGCTTTTCTCCACTTTCAACACTCTTGGTACCAGCAGCCAGGAAATTAAAAGACAAATTTCACTGGGAAATCCTGGTGTGAGACCTCTCCAGAGTACTAAAGAACATAGATGTCGGTCTGGACACTAAGGTGTGCCTGATCCAGGCCATAGTCTTTGCAGTTACTTGCTTTGTGTTAGAAAGCTGGACAATGTCTGGGGAAGATAGAAAGAGAATTGATGCTTGTTAACACATGGTGCTGGAGAAGAGTATTGAATATACCTTGGACTCCTAGGAGAACAAACAGGTTCAGCCTAGAGAGGGTGAAACTGGGATGCTCCTTGGGAGCAAAGATTCTGAAGCTTCATTTGACATACTTTGGGCATGTTTCAAGGAAGGACCAGTCCTTGAGAGGAACATTGTGCTTGGGAGGTTGGAGGAAAGTGCAAAAGAGTAAGACCTTTGATGAGATGGATTGACACAGTGACTGGGGTAATGAGGGTAAAGATGTGTCAGAGACAATAATATTGGCACAGGATAGAGCAGGTTTTAGGGCTATTGTACATAATGGTTGCTATGAGTTGCAAGTGACTCAATGGCACATAACAACAACAACAATAGCAATAGCAAGTCTCACTCTATTATACATAATATAAACTTGTGAGACATAGTCTCAAAATCCTTGCCTCCAATGAGCAGCTTGGTTTCATCCTCTCTAGCTCAGATCTGTTAGTTCTCTTGGCATTCCCTACTTTTCTCCAGCACTGCAACTCAAGGGCATCAATTCTTCTATATAAATGGATTCTGATGGTGCAATGGTTAAGTGTTGTACTGTGAAGCAGGTCAGGACTTCAAGCTCACAATTTACACCTCTATCTTTCGGTCTATCGGAAACAGAAGGAATGGATGATGGCAGTGGTAACTCAGTGGTAGAATTCTTGTAACGGAATTGTTTGCTTTCTTCTTTTTGAGTTTTTCATAATGGGTTTTCTCTTTGTGAATCTTACTGCCTTAAGAAATTTGTATTATACAATACTGTCAAGACATCATGCTTCGAGAGGTAGAGTCGATCAAAAAGAGCAAGACCCTTGATGAGATAGACTGACTGAATGACTGCAACAGTGGGCTTGAGCATTTTGGAGAACGTGCTGATGGAGCAGGGTAGAGCAAGGTTTCACTCTGTTTTTCAGAGGATTGCTATGTGTCTTAGTTAACTTGATTGTGCAATTATTACCAACACCACTTCACAATACAACTTTCATTTTCACAATTACTTGGTTTTTTGTTCTCAGGACAGTTTGCATTTACTTTTGGAGTGATTTTTCTGTTTTCTCTTAAAGAATAAAGCAACTTTTACCATAATAGCATAGATAATAAGTCTTCTGTGATTTTTTTTCCCCCGTAGGTGTGGTCAATAGAAAGGTTAATCACAAAGTACTGAAATATATATAGTAGTATTCAATGCCAGCAGGCCACCAAATAACTTGCTAAAAATATGATGACAGGACAATGATTGAAACTGTTTGTACTTACTTTTATTTTATTTTAAAGAGAGTGAGCTGGATGAAAGTTGTGATGGCACTTTGAGAACACTTGCACTTGTCATCTCATGATGAAATGATGTCCTTCATGAAGGAGTAATGAAGAGCTCCCCGCAGTGTGAAGAGCTGAAACACTATTCAGACGTTCATGGGCTCCACTAGTACAGCTTGGTACTAAAATAATCTAGGTTCCTAAATACTCATCAGGAATTTTTTATTTAGATTCTTTTTTGAGGAGTCAACAGGACAAATTATTCTGTCTTGGATTTATTTTATTTTTAAATTTTTACACTAACTTATATCTTGGATTTATTTTAAGATAAAATCCTGGGTATTTCCTATGTCTATTATTATTTGTTAGAGCTATGGTGGCCTAGTGGGTAAGGAGTTGTGCTCCTCGAGGGAAATGTGGGCAATCTCCTCCTGTGAGATTTACTGCTTCTGAAAGCCCACTGAATGGTCGCCTTTAGGCCAGTTCCCACTAAACTGCACTTGAAAACAACTACAACAACATCAACAACATTCCTATTTGTAAGTGCCTTGGTGGTGTAGTGTATAACACATTAGGCTGCCAATCAAGAGTGTAGCAATTAGAATATACTAAAAGTTAAACAGGAAAAAAGTAAGCAGTCCCGCTTCTACAGATATATAGCCTTGGAAACATGATGGAGGGTAACCATGAGTCAGAATGGACTTAACAGCAGTATTCCTACTTGTACAAAATGGGGATAAATTATATACAAATGACGATATAAAGCTTTTTAAAAAAATTGTAAATTAGGGTTAATGAATAACAAGATTATTTAAATTTGGAATACAATTAGTAGTATTTTGTCTCCACGGTCTCTCTTTGTGATTATTTAAATGTATGAGTCAATACATATATGACTATTTTTCAAGCATTCATTTTATCTACTGATTAACTCTTTATGAAGTACCTGTTATAGGGTATGCATGGCAGTAGGTACTAAGAATATGGAAATGGATACGATCTAATTCTTGTTCTTAAGAAATAGAGTATGGGGCACAACAAGGTAAAGGTAAATAATCCAATCACAAAATGTGCACAGGATAGTAATAGATACTTCACCAAAGAAGACATTCAGATGGTGAACAAACAGAAGACATGTTCAAAATCCCTAGCTCTAAGAGAGATGCAAATTAAAATAACTAGGAGATATAATCTCACCCCAGTAAAAATAGCAAAATTCAACACAGCAGCAAACAATAACTTGTGGTGAGGTTGTGGAGAAACTGGAACCCTTATTCACTCTTGGGAGTGTAAAATTGTGCGACCACTATGGAAGGCATTATGGCACTTTCTCAAAAGTTGGAAATAGAAATATCCTTTGACCCAGCAATTCCACTACTGGGAATATACCCTAACGAAACCAGAACTGCCGTCTAAGCAGATATACGCACAACTATGTTTATTGTGAACACAATAGTGAAGAGCTGGAAACAATCCAGATGTCCATTAACAAATGAATGGATAGAGAAGCCCTGGTATAGTCACACAATGGAATACTATACAGCACTGGAAAAACAAGGAACTCATGAAATATTATAAAATTAGGTGACTCTGGAGGACCTTATGCTAACTGAAATGTCTCCATCACAAAAGGACAAATACTGCATAGTGACACTGTTATAAAACATGACTGACATGGGGGTTGTTGGGAACCTAAGAAAAGAGAGGATAAATGATGTACACTGCACTGAAACAGATGAGGAAAAGAACTGCTTAAAAGGAATATATAATATGCATGTTCAAGCTGAAGCTAAGGAAAATGAAATCAAATCCACGGGAACCAAAATATGACTTGAGTCTATCCCATCTGAATTTCAGAACCATCTCAGGAACAAGTTTTAGGTCTTGAACACCAGTGAGTGAAGACAAGATGAGTTGTGGGAGGATATCAAGAGTATCATCCAGGAAGAGTACAAAAGGTCATTGCAAAGACAGAGGAGGAAGATCAAAATGGTTGTCAGAAGAGACTCTGAATATTGCATTAGAGCACTGAGAAGCCAGAGCAGAGGGAAGAATTAAAAATATTAAAGAGCTGAGCAGAAGACTTCAAAAGACAGCATGAGAAGACAAAGTAAAATATTACAATGAAATGTGCAAGGAGCTGGAGTCAAAATCAAAAGGGCTGAAATAATTTAGTATTTCTTAAGCTCAAGGAACTGAAGGACAAATTCAAACCTTCAGTTGCTATACTTAAGGATGCTTTTGGCAGACTATAAAATGATCCAGAAAGTATTAAAAGAAGATGGAAAGAGCATACAGAGTCACTATACTGAAAGAAATTGGCAGACAGAAGAATTTCATGAAACAACGTATGAGCAAGAGGCCATGGTGATGAAGGAAGAAGTTCAAGCTGCTTTGAAGGAACTGGCAAAAAATAAGGCCCCAGAAACTGATGGTATACCAATTGAAGTATTTAAACTAACCGATGCTGCCCTAGAGGTGCTCATCAGGTTGTGTCAAGAAATGTGGAGAACAATCACTTGGTCAACTGACTGGAAGAGATCTTTGGTACATAGGGTTACTACAAGTCACAAGTGACTCAAAGGCACATAACAACAACAACAACTGATAGCAAAAGGCAATAATTATGAAAACTATAAAAAAAAGACAAAAATCGAACAGAGAGAAAGATACAGAAATACTAGATTTATGTCAGAACTGGCTTGTCAGGAAATCATTGAAACAAAATCTAATTATATTTCAGAAATTACCTGAATAGCTTATCTGTCCCCTCCAACACCTGGAATAGTATCTGATATATTACAGTACTTATTAAATGTTTAAAGAATGAATAATAATTGAGTCAATGTCTAAGTGGAAACAGGTTTGTGGATAAATTTAAAAAAATTTAAAAAGCAAGTTAGTTTGTTAAGTGCCATTAAGTGGGAACGAACTAATAGTCAACCCTCAAGCAGAATTTTAGAGGCTATAATTCACATAGGAGGAGATTGTTCATATTTCTTCCATGGAGTAACTGGGGGATACAAACCCCCTGTCATTAGGATGGTAACACAACTCCTTATCACTAAACCACCAGACCTCCCTGCTTAGTTCTAGTCATACTAAAATTATTACCCTTGTACTCATTTATCAAAACTCAAAAAACTCATTTCCATCAGTTAGAACCAACTCATAGTTCATGTTTTAGCAATTTTCCAAGACTGTAAATTATATCAGAGAATGCTCATCTTTGTCCAGCAGAGTCACTGATTGACTTGAACCATCCAAGGTATTAACTTTGGGTTAACACATACTAACATTAAAATCAAGAAAACAAAAATTTTCACCGCTGGGCCAATTGTCAGCACCCTGATAGATGGAGAAGAGACTGAGGTTGTTAACAATTACTCCACAATCAACACTCTTGGCAGTCAGGAAATCAAAAGACAAATTGCACTGGAAAAATCTGGTGTCAGGGACCTCTCTAGAGTACTGAGAAGCAATGATGTCAGTCTAAAGACTAGGGTGCACCTGATCTAGGCCATGGTCTTTGCAATTACTTGCTATGCATCAGAAAGTTGGACAATGACTAAGTGTTACCGAAGAAGAATCAATGCCTTTGAGTTATGGTGCTGGAGAAGATTCTTGAACATACTATATATAAACAAATAGGTTGGCCTGGTGAGGGTGAAACAAAGTTTCCCCTTGGAGGCTAGGATTTTGAAGTTCTGTCTCACATAATTTGGGCACATGGCCAGGAGGGACATATCCTTGAAGAAAGACATCATGCTTGCCACGGTGGAGGGGTGGGGCAAGAGAAGACAACCCCAGATGAGATGAAATGACATAGTAACTGGGGCAATGTGGAGTCGGTGAGACTGGCTCAGGATAGAGTAGGCTTCAGAGCTGTTGTACATAGTGTCCCTACGAGTTGCAGGTGACTCAATGGCACAAAACCACAACATTAAAATTACTAGTTTCTTCATTCATTCATAAAATATTTATTAAGTCTCTATAAAAATATGTACTATATATTAAATACTATGAGGAAGACACAAATATGTATTAAAAACTAAATAAATCATATTTATTTAATTCTTATTCAATACCTTCATAATTTATAGAATAATATGTTGAGACTTTTACCTTTGGTATGCCCTTCTACATTAATCTAATAGTTATAAGTAGATACAGAGACTCCTAAAATAATTGTCGTTATGAGATATAATAATATAGAAAGCTCTTGAGCAAATTCACCAAATGTAAGAACAAGGACATAATTATTATATTTCAGTCTTCTGGGTTTCCTTTATTTCTCTGTGCTCTGAATTTTCTATTTACCCTTATATATAAGTTTTATTTATACTTCATCAGGCTTATATTACTATATAATATTTATATCATTTTGCAAGTTTTCTACTATATCCAAAGAGAAACCTACTTAAAGATTGTTTCCACTTAGCATTCTAGTTTTGGTTCTATGTGTATTTATGTAGATTGGGTTGGATTTTACATATGGTGTAAGATAGGGATCCAGTTTCATCTTTTCCCATTTAGATACATAATTGTTCCAACTTCACTTACTGAAATTCTTCCTTAGACAATTTACAATGTCATATCAATTATAAATTAATTTATCATTTTAAAATTCTTCTATTTTATGCATTCTCTCTTTTTTATTTGTTTGTTGTTGGGTTTGGGTTGTTTGGGAGGGTTTTCTGTGGGTTTGGAGGAGGCTGTTAATTTTTATAGACCTGTGCCTAATTCCAAACAAGGAGCCTTGATAGCATAGTGTATAGTGTCATGGACAGCTAACCAAAAGCTGACAGTGCAAATCCACCAGCAACTGTGCAAGAGAAAGATGGGTAGTCTTTCCCTGTAAAGACTTAGAGCCTAGAAAGCTCTGTAAAACCTCTATGTGTCAGGGTTAACTCAGTGACAATGAATGAATTTGGGTACTTAATTCCAGGCCTTCTAAAAAAAAGAGTTTTCTAAGTTCTTAAGTCCTCCTACCTTGTACTTTTCTTTATGAATATCTTATCTGTCCTCGAGACATATTTTGCCTATTCTAGTCTTCTGTTTTTCATGTAAATTTTAAAATCAGTTTGTCATATCATCTTTTGAAATATGATTAAATTGAGCTTTGAAGTGACTTACAGTGGATTGTAATAAATCCAAAATTTGAGTCAAGCCGGCTAACTGTAAATTCAGGTATTTTTCTATGTATCACCATGCATTTTTGACGCTACTGGTTTTAGCTGATATCAAGTTAGACTTTGATTAATGACAATCTCCTATATAAGTGAAATAATATATTGCCATTTCATCTGTCAACATAGCAACATCTATCAACATATCCTCTCTTTGAAGAGTTGTGCATTAGATCTGGTTTATCTGTTTGCTTGAGTTAAAGTTTATAAATTTGTTTTTCACTTACTCATTCACAGACTTTTTTATATAATATTAATTTGTTATTGTTGTTGTAACAGCAGAGAGAGAGAGAGAACAGTTGGCCTAGCAGACAGAAAGCCATGCTCCCAAGCCAAAGGTGGGTGACTCTACTCCGCGGCCGTCAGGCCTGCCTTTAATTGATTTTGGTGAAACATTCTTCTAGGTTGTGTAACCCTGGTAGTTCCTCTTGCTGACAGAGGTAACTTGTGGTTGCTGTGAAGCCGAATACTGTGACACTGATGAGTCAAATAGTTATGAGAATAGTTACCCAAGGTGGACAGTTTTGGGTGGAGCTCCCCTATTAAAACAAGCTTGGAAGCAGGAGTGGCATCCACTTCCATAATAGCTTGCCTCCAGAAATCCTATGAACCTAGAGAAAGGACGAAAAGTATACAGGTGTCCAGGACTCTCGTTAATAGGGTTGCTATGAGTAACCCACAACTTGATGGCACTTAACACCAACATTGTTGTTGTTATGTGTCCTCAAGTTAACTATGACTCACAGAGGTTCTATAAAGATGGGCTCTGGATCCTGCACTATTCTGAGCCAATCTTACCATTTTTTTACACACTTGACCCCATTGCCACAGTCACTGTGTCAGTTCATTTCTTCAAGGGTTTTTCTTTTTTGGATGTGGCAAGATAGGAACTCTTATACATTGTTGGTAGGGTTGTAAAATGGCACAACCACTCTGGATGGAAGTTTGACGCTTCCTAAAAAATTTGACCATAGAAATTCCATGACCCAGCTATTTCATAGCTTGGTATATACCCCATGAAAATGAGAACTGAAGCTCAAATGGAAACTTGTACACCAATTTTCATAGCAGCATTATTAACCATCACAAGAACATGGAAACAGCCCAGATGTTCAACCATAATCAAATGGATTGAGAAGTTGTGATACATTCATACAATGGAATAGTACACAGCACGCGGGAGCAATGATTTTGTAAATTACTACCTAACTTGAGAGGGACTGGAGAGTATTATGCTGAGGGAATTAAGTCAGTCTCACAAGGACAAATACTGTATAAAACCATTATTGCAGAATGAGTATCGGGATTGGGGGTGGGGGAGCGAGCGTGGGAGCAGAGGGCTTAGGATAGCTGGAGGGGGTTGTTAATCATAGGGATGCACAATTTGATGGGTAGGTGGGGTGAAGGAAAAGAGAAGGATATTTTGTGGAAAACAATGTATTCAGACTTTGTAAATAAATCAGCATAAAAATTTTTATAGTGTTTTCTCTCTTCTACTGACCCTCTGAATTTGAGGCATGATGTCTTTCTCCAAAGATTATCCCTTCCCAACAACATGCCCAAATATGTGAGACAAGGTTTCACTATCCTTATCTTCAAAGAATACCTTGGGTTTACTTTCTCTGAGTCAGACTTTTTTGTTCTTGTGGAACTCCATGGGATGTTCAATACTCTTCTCCAGCCCAACTCAAAAGCACTTACTATGTTTCTCTCATTCAGATGCATGACAAGCAATTGAGAACACCATGACTTGGATCAAGTGCACCTTAGTTTTTAGACTAACCTTGTTGTTCTTTAGCATGCTGCAGAGATCCTTGGCTGCACAATTCCCATTGCAACTTGACGTTTATTTCCTATTGCTGATGCCAAGCGTTTTGCTTGTGGATCAAAGCAAGATGGTATTGTTAACACTTCAATCTTTTCTTCATCTAGCATGATACAGCCTATTGGTCCATGATGAAGATTTTTGTATTCTTGATGTTGAGATGCAATCCATATTGAAAGATATAGTCCTTGATCTTTTGCAGCAAGCACTTCCAGTTCTTTATGCTTTTGGCAAGCCAAGTAGTGTCATCTGAATAAAGGTCTTCCACGAATCCTGTTGCCATATTCTTCTTCAGTTTCTCTTATGGTCTGTTCAGCATCAAGATTGAAAAGATACCAAGAAAGGATACATACCAAATGTACTCCGTTCTTGGTTTTGAAACACACAGTGTTCTCTTGCTTTGTTTGGACAACAGCTTCCTGGTCTAAGTTTTTTTATGAGAACAGTCAAGTGTTCTGGGATTTTCATTTTGTTTTAATGTTAGCCATAATTTCTTTGTGGTCCACATAATTAAATGCTCTTGCATAGTTATAAAACACAAATAGACATGCTCCTGGTACACTCTCCTTTCAGCCAAGATCCATCTGATATCAGCAATGATATGATAGTGCTACAGCCTCTACTTACTTGGATCCACATCAATGCCCTAGTTATCAGCAGTAAGGAGATCAGATGTATTGCCTTGGGAAATTCTGCAGTCTGGGACTTCTCCAAATTATCGAGGAGTAATTATATGAGTTTTAGGACTAAAGTGTGTATTCAGACCATGGGGATTGTTTGGGGTTGTGTTTTTTTTTTAATCACTTGCTATGCTTCTAATAACTGAACAATGAATAAAGACGACAGAAGAATAATTGATGCCTTTGAGCTGTGGTGTTGGATAAAAGTACTGAATATCCTGTGGACCACTAAGAGAACAAACAAATATGTCTTAGAAAAAAATCTGTTAGGGTGTTCCTTGGAAGCAAAGATAGCAATGCTTCATCTCACATATTTTGTACATGTTGCTAGGAGAGGATATTCCTTGGAAAGGGATATCATTCTTGGAAAGTTGAGGGCAGGTGGAAGAGAGGAAGACCACCAACCAGTTGGATTGTCAGAGTGATGGTAGCAATAGGTTTAAGTATGTCAGAGATGGTGATGATGGCACAGGATAAGATAAATTTCAAATCTATTGTTCATGGGGTCACTATGGGTTGTAATGGCACCTAACAACAATGTAACAACAGCCTCTTCTAAATCTTTATTTCTGGCATTTCCCTGTGAATGTAATGTTCTAGCCATTTTTGGAAAACCTTCAACAATATTTTGCTTGCTTATAATATTAATTACATTGTTAGATAATTTCCACATTCTATTGGATTACCTTTCTTGGGAATGAGGACAAATATAGATTTCTTCCAGTCAGTTGGCCAGATAGCTGTACTCCAGATTTCTTGACATAACCTGTGTGAACACATCTGAGGGCTGCATCTGCTTCTTAAAATATGTCAGTTGGTATTCCATCAAATCCCGGGCCTTATGTTTTTCCCAATGCCTTCAAAACATCTTGAATGTCTCCCTTTAATACCACTGGTTCATGAGCATATGCAACTTCCTGAAATGATTCTTTGTCAGCCAATTCTTTTTGGTACAGTGACTCTGTGTATTCTTTCCATCTTCTGCTGCTGCTTCTTGAATGATTTCATATTTTATGTATTGTAACTCAAGGCTTTAATTTGCTCTTCCATTCTTTCAGTTTGAGAAATGCCAAGTCAGTTCTTCTGTCTTGATTTTCTGACTCGAGCATCTTTGTACATTTCATTTAATACTTTGCTTTGTCATCAGGAGCTGATGAATTCTTCTGTTTATCTCTTTGACTTCATGTCTTCCCAATATTTTTACTTCTTGGATTTCCACTTCAATATTCAGAGTCTCTTCTGGCATCCATTATTGTCTTTTCTTCCTCTTCCATCTTTATAATGACATTTTGCTTTTTTCCTGGATAATATGCTTGATGTAACACCACAGCTCATCTGACCTTCAATCACTAGTGTTCAAAGCTTTAAACCTGCTCTTGAGATTATTTTTAAATTCAGAAGAGAAAGACTCAAGGTTGTATTTTGGTTCTTGTCGATTAGATTTCATTTTCTTTAGCTTCAATTTGAACTTGCACATAGATAGTTGAAGGTCTGTTCCATAGTTAGCACTTGGTCTTGTTATCATAGCTAATACTGAGCTTCTCTAATGATTATTTCCACAGATGTAATCAGTCTGATTCCAGTGTAGTGGATCAGCTGAGTGAAGTCCATGCGTACAGTTCCTGTTTGTGTTTTTATACAGGTTGCAATGAATAAGTCACTGATTGTACAAACTTCTATCATTTGATCTCCAAACTCATTTGTGCTTACCAAGTCTGTAATTTCTGACTACCGATCCTTACTCTTTTTTCCCAACTTTTGCATATCAGTTCCAATTGTTATTAATTAATCTTGACTGAACGTTCAATTTCATACTGTAAAAGTAGGTAGAAATTTTGTATTTCCTCTTCTTTGACTTTAGTTGTTGGTGTGTATATTTGAATGACAGTTGTATTAACAGGTCTTTATATGCATACGGTAGTTACCTATCTCTTACAGCATTTGACTTCAGAATGGATTTATAAATGGTATTCATTACTACAAATACAACCACATTTTACCTCACGTTTTCATTTCTGGCATAGTAGATCATATTATTATCTGACTCAAAGTGGCCATTCTCAGTCTAAGTTAGCTAATGTCTACTATGCCAATCTTTATGCATTCCATCTCTTTTTTCACAACATCTAATTTTTCTACATTCATGCTTAATTCAAGAAGAGCTTTGGTGGTCAATTATAAGATACTGCACTATAAAACCAAGAAATGTGGGTGTCAGGAATATATCCTTTCTCCATACCTTTTCAATATATATGCAGAACAGAGATCAGTTGGCCTAATGGACAGAAAGTGATGTACCCAAGCCAAAGGTGGGTGACTCTACTCCACAGGCCTCAGGCCTGCCTTTAATTGTTTTTGGTGAAACATTCTTCTAGGTCGTCTAACCTTGGTATGTCCACTTGCTGTACAGAGGTAACGTGTGGTTGCTGGGAAGCCGAACACTGTAACACTGATGAGTCAAATGTAAGTGAGAATGGTTGCTCATGGTGGACAGTGTTCGGTGGAGCTCTCCAATTAAAACAAGCTTGGAAGCAGGAGTGACATCCACTTCCATAATAGCTACCTCTGGAAACCCTATGAACCTGGAGAAAGGATGAAAGTTACACAGGTGTCCAGGTCTTTCATTCATAGGGTCACTATGAATCACCTATGACTCGACGGCTCTTAACAACAACAATAAAAACAACATTTGCCAGTTTCCTTAGCAATAGAGGTTTATGTGCCACATATTTGACCACAGTGTTTAGAGGCAGAAAAGGGAATAAATTCTTAGAAAGAAATATAGCTGCATGTCACATTTCTAGGGAGCTCTGGTGGCCTAGAAGCAAGAAGCTGTGCAGCAATCCCAAAGGCATGTGGTTCAAGGCCACCAGCCACTCTGGGAGAGAAAGATGAGTAATCTCTTTCCATGCCATTAACTGCCTCTGAAAATCCACTGGAGGGTCAGCGATAGGTCTGTTCCAACTCTAGGATACATAAAAACAATAACACATGTGACATTTCTACCCTTTGTACTTTGATTTTCATTCACTCTGAAATGCAGACATACTGACAGGAGCTACAGCAGCCAATTGCAACTGATCCCAAAGGAGAAGCCAAGAGGAATTGCCAAGATCTAAGCAACATTCTCAAATCTCTTAATCATCCCTGCATTTTTGAGTCTTTTTACTCTATGAAAGAAAAATAAACCCCTTTCTGACTCAAGTAAAAACTATTTGGTAGAAGTATAGCTGTGGCTGGAAGTTTCAATCTGTTTACTTCTTGGTTCAACTCAATTCATTGCCATCAAGTCAGAAAGTTCACAGCTGATGTTTCATTGGATTTCCAAGGCTGTAAACTGCACAGCATAAACTGTTCCTCTTCCTCCCTCAGAGCTGCTAATGGATTCAAACTTCCAGAGAGGCCCAGTACACAACACCAGGGCTCCTAGCTACTACTTACAGTCAGTTCAAATGAGTCAATTGCCTGTGAAATTAGAATAACACTTCATTTAAATGTCCAATGACGTCTCCTTAATTTCCCTCATGTTGAAATTTAAAGTATATATGATTCTTATTAGCAGATATTAATACTTCAAATACAACCGCAATCAACTGGATTGAGAAATTATAGTACAATAACACAATGGAATACTATGCAGCACACAGGAGCAATGATTTTGTAAATTGTTACCTAATTTAGGAGGGACTGGAAGAGCACTATGCTGAGTGAACTAACCCAGTCCCACAAGAATAAATACTGTATAAAACCATTATTGTAGAATGAATATGAGGATCCAAGGTGGGGATGGGGAAACGGTAGAAGCAGAAGAATGAGGACAGGAGGGGGGGCGGGATTAACCATGGGGTCATACAATTTGATGGGTAGGGAGTGAGGGAAATGGGAAGGAACTGGTGTGAAAATGTATTCAAATTTTATAAATAAACTATTAAAAAAGGGGAGGAAGTGAGTGGGGGAAGGGATGGAGGGCATAAAACGTGCAACAATGAACAAATGAAAATCAAACTTTTCTGTAACCTTTCATTAAAATCACAATTAAAATAAAAAAAAATTTATTAAAGAAAAGAAAGGAAAAAAGATAGGTGACAAAGCCAATGGGAACTTGTTTATTTCTACCAGTTTTCAAGGGTGCGGGGGTGGGGGGGGATTGTAGAAAAACTATTTTGCTTACTCCAGATATCAAAAAGGATCTAAACATTAATTTTGTGCATAAACTCTGTTCTCATCTATTTCTATTTGCTTTATTTTGAATATTGCATACACCCATGTGGAAAGCCCTGGTGACATAGTACTTAAGTGCTTACCAGCTAATCAAACATTTGCAAGAATGTCAAGAATGTCCACTATCACCTCTCCTATTCAATATTGTATTAGAAGTCTTAGCAGTAGCAACAAGACAAGAGAAGGAAATAAGAGGTATCCAAATTGGCAAAGAGAAGGTAAAATTATCTCTCTGTGGAGATGATATGATAGTATACTTAGAAAACCCTAAAGACTCTGCAAGAAAACTACTGGACATTGTTGACCAATTCAGCAAAGTGGCAGGATAAAAGAGAATACACAAAAATCAATTGGATTTATCTACAATGACAAAGAGAATACAGAGCCTGAACTAAGAAAAACAATACCCTTCACAATAGCGAATGACAAGATTAAATACTTGGGAGTAAATATAACCAGAAACACAAAGGATCTATTAAAAGAAAAGTATAAAACACTACTATAAAGAAACAAAAAGAGACCTGAAGAAATGGAAGAATATACCTTCTTCATGGATAGGAAGACCCAATATTGTGAAAATGACAATCCTACCAAAGGCAATTTCCACATTCAATGCAATTCCAATACAAATACCAATTCTATTCTTCAACAAGATGGAAAAGGCAAACTCTAATTTCATTTGGAATGGAAAGAGAACCCAAATAAGCAAAGCACTCCTTAAAAAGAAAAACAAGGTAGGAGGCATCTCACTCCCTGATTTCAAACTCTACTACACTGCTTACTACACTGCTGTGGTGGTCAGGACAGCTTGGTGCTGAGTCAATGACAGACACATAGATCAATGGAATAGAATTGAGAACCCAGAAATCAGCCCATCTACCTATGGTCAACTGATTTTTAACAAGGAGATGAAATTAGTTAAGTGGAGAAATGACAGCCTTTTTAACAAATGGTGTTGGCAAAATTGGAAAATAACCTGGAGAAAACTCAAACAGAACCCATACCTCACATCATACACAAAAACCAACTCAAAGTAGACCAAGGATCTAGGATTAAAACCAAGGACTATACACTTCATTAGAGAAAGGCTTGGAAGAACCCGAGAAGCCCTAATCCACAACATAAACAGTCTTCCAAGCATTCTGAAAAACCTACAACCAGGAGAGGATAAAATAGATGAATGGGACCTTCTAAGAATCAAATCCCTATGCACATCCAAAAACTTCTCCAACAGGGTAAAAATGGAAGCCACAGACTGGGAAAAAATATTTGATAATGACATATCTAATAAGGGACTATAGGTTCTTCATAAACTTTTATTAAAATCTCAATTTAAAAATTAAAAGTAAGGACTGTTCTACAAACAAAATTTTTAGAAAAGTGCAAATAAGCCATTACATGCAGGGCTTCCTATTTGCAAAGGGAGTTTAAAAAACATTTTTCTAAAGAAGACTAAAAGCCTAAAGGTTATGTTATAGATAGCCCAGGTCTCTTTTTTGAACCCAATTGAAAAAATCTGCTGTCAAGGATCTCTCCAGAGTACTAAACATGAGGATGTCAGACTAGAGAGAAAGGTGTGCCTGATCCAGGCCATGGTCTTCTCAATTTCTTGAAATGCATCTAAAAGTTGGACCAGGAATAAAAATGTTAGAAGAATGTAATGCCTTTGAGTAGTGTGGGAGAAGAGCATTGAACATGGACTGCCAAAAGAAGAAACAAGTCTGTCCTGGAAAGGGTGAAATCAGGTTGTTCCTTGGAGGCAAGGATTTTGAAATTGTGTCTCACATGCTTTTGGCATGTTGCCAGGGGGGACCAGACCTTGCAGAAAGACATTATGATCAGAAGGATGGAGGGTCAGCCTAGGAGAGGAAAACCCGGGTGAGATGGATTGATACAATTATAGTGGTATGGGATCAGCTGTGAAATAGTGAGTTTGGCTCAGAATAGGTCAAGGTGAAGAATCATTGTTTATAGATTTACTATGAACCATAGTTAACTTGAGAGCACATAACAACATCGACCAAAAGAATGAGAATCCTTGGTGGCATAATGGGTTAAACATGTGTTGCTAACCAAAATCCTAGGAATTAAAGGAGATTGGAAATTATCCTTTGAAGGTTTTGAAACTATATACATTTTAACTACTTGGAGTCTGAAAGACTGTAAACTATATTTCATAAACCATAAAAACGTATAATGCTATTAGCTTTGAGTAAACTTTCTTGCCTTCTTCATCCTTAATGAAGTTTAACCTTTGCTCCCTCCTCTTTGCATTCTGGTTGGGTGCGCTTATGTGGGTGGGTGAGTGGCTATCAAGCACTGCTTACACTACACAGAAGATTAAATCTCATCCTGCAACTACAGAGTGTAGGACGGCAAATCAAGGAGCACTCAGAATAGCAACTCTGTTAGATAGAAATTATTTTATGAAGTTGATGTGATATCCAATGAGTACAGGGAGCAGAAATCCCAGATAATACAATAAGCACTGTGAAACAAAACTTTCTGCAATGAAAGAAAAATCCCTTGTCTGCACTGGCCAACATATGGCTATCAAGCATTCAAAATGTGGGTAACATAGTTTAAGATCAGAATTTTTCATTCATATAATTTAAACTTTAAAATCCACATTGAGGTTTTGGCTACCGTATAGCACAGAAAGAGAGAAATGTTTCCCATTCTTCTAAAACATTCTCAACAACCCAAAGATTCTTGAACTGAGTCGTTGTGGAGAGTTGTTTTGTTTTGTTTTGTTTTGTTTTGTTTTGTTTATAAATCTATAAATTAACAATCCTATCTTAAGGCTCTCTCATTAATAAAAGGTGGTGGTGGTTGTTTTTATGTGCTGTCAAGTCAACTGTGATTCATAACCCTACGTACAAAAGCTCTGAATTCTGCTGTTTTGAGCCAACCTTATTGTCTCTGATACACCTGCCCAGATTACCCCAGTCACTGAGTCAATCCATCTCATGAAGGGTCTTCCTCTTTTGCACTCTCACTCTACCCTCTCAAACATAACATCCCTCTCCCAGGACCAGTCCGTCCTTGCAACATGTCTAAAGTATATCAGATGAAGCTTCTTATTACATTGCATAAGGAGTTCTGGTGCCCTAATGGTAAGAAGCTGAGCTACAATTCCAATCTACCAGCTCCTCCATGAGAGAAGGAAGAGCAATCTCCTTCCGTGCAATTAACTGCCTCAGAAAACCTGCCAGAGGATCAGCTATGGGTCCATTCCAACTCAATAGCACACAACATTATATTGCATAGGGAGCTCTGGTGGCCTAGTTTCATTGCCAACCTAAAGGTACATGGTCTGAATTCATACCCTGCTCCACAGGAAAAAGATGGGAAGTCTTCTATTCCTTTTACTGCCCTTGAAAATCTGTTGTAGGGTCAGTAATGAGTTTGTCCCAATTCAATGACACATAACAACATTACATTTCATAAGAGCAATGCCAATAGTACTCAGAATTGCAACTCTGAGACCTAGCACATCTTTGCATAATATATATACAATGAATGTGTTGATTGAATAAGTAGGTGAAAACAATGAATGACTGGAATAAATGAATAAACAAATAGGGAAAGTATGCCAATTGGTGTCTAAACTGAATATCCATAAGTTTAGGTTTGTCATAAAATCTTATGGTATGTTAACCTGAGTTCTCTTTACATGAAGGACTGAGAAATAATTCTAGAAATAATTGTACTGAAGAGCAACGATGCCAGTCTGGAGACTAAGGTGTGCCTGATACATGCCATGCATGGTCTTTGCAGTCACTTGCTATGCATCAGAGAGCTGGACTATGACTAGGGAGGATAGAAGGGGAATTGATGCCTTTGAGCTGTAGTGTTGGAGAAGAATATTGAATATACCATGAACTACTGAGCAAACAAACAGGTTTGTCCTGGAGAGGGTGAAGCCAGACTGCTCCTTAGAGGCAAGGATTCTGAAAGTTCATCTGACATACGTTGGACATGTTGCAAGGAGGGTCCAGTCCTTGGAGAGGGATGTCATGATTGGGAGGGTGGAGGGACAGCACAGGAGAGGAAGACCCTCGATGAGATGGATTGATTCAGTGACTGGGGTAATGGGGGTTGGTGTGTCCAAGGATCCTGTAATCAGCAAGGCTATCCATTAAATATGAAGGAGAAATAAGATCATTTGCAGTAAAGAAAGAACTTAACAAATTTATGAAACAAGATCAACTCTGCAAGAAATTTTAAGGTAAGTCCTTCATGCAGAGACACCAAAGGAAATGGTATGTACCATAGTAACCAGAAACAACAGAAAAAGACACACAATATAAAATAAAAATTTTCCAAAAAAAAATGGTAACAATTCAATTTGGCATGTCAATAAACACACTTAATGTGAATGAACTAAATGCACCAATCAAGAGAAAAAGAGTAGCAGAATGGATGAAAAGACAAAGCCCATCAATATGTTACCTTACAAGAGACACATATAAAAAACAAGGGTAAAGACAGACTAAAAATCAAAGGCTAGAAAAAATTTAGCAAGTAAATGACATACACAAAAAAAATACTAATCACTAATAAAATAGACTTAACAATGAAAACCACCATAAAAGATAAGGAAGGATACTATATATGATTAAAGGCACAAGAAGGTATACCAAGAAGATATAACACTGGTGAACATCTATGGACCACATGATAGAGCTGATAAATACATAAAACATCTGTTAACAGAATTGTAGAATAAAATCATTAGCATCACAATAATAGTGGGAGACTTAACACACCACTCTCACCAAAGGATAGTTCAGCTCAAGAGAAACTTAACAAAATATGCAGAAGATGTAAACTATACAACCAGCCAACTTGACCTTGTGGAATTATATAGGGTATTGCACCCAACTAAAAGTCAGTTTATTTTTTTTTTAGTAAGTGCAAATGGTACATTCTCCAGAATCAATTATATATTAGGAAACAAATTAAGCCTCAACAAATTAAAAAACACTGATAATGCAAAATATCCTCTCAGACCACAATACCATAAAACTAAAAATTAATCACATGAGGATAAAGCTTATAAAACCACCCATGTGGAAGCAAATAACACCTTCCTAGAATATAATTGGGTTATAGAAGAAATAAAGAATGAAACTTAAAAAAGTTCCTCAAAGCAAATGAAAATGAAAATATAACACACCAAAACTTCTGGGATCCAGCTAAGGCAGTCGTCAGGGGGCAGTTCATAGCAATAGATAAATATATTAAAAAGGAAGAAAAAAGCAAAATTAATGATTTAACTCAACACCTCCATCAAATAGAAAAAGAACAATGAACTAACCCTATAGCCTGTAGAAGAAAGGAAATGATAAGGACAAGGGGTGATCAATGAGATAGAAAACAGAAAAAACAACTGAAATCATCAACAAGACCAAGAGCTGGTTTTTGAAAGGATCAATAAAATTGACAAACCATTAGCAAAGTTAATAAAAGGGGGGGAAGTAACTACTAAGAAATTATAGATCTGGCATCACAACAGAATCAGATGAAATTAAATCCATAATAGCAGAAAATTATGAAAAGCTGAACTCTGATAAATTTGAAAACCTAGAGGAAATGAACAAATTCCTTGAAACTTGTCTCCTACCCAGTTTGACACAGACAAATGTAAAACGCTTCAACAGATCTATCACAAAAGAAGAAATTAAGCATGTCATAAAAATACTCCCATGCACAAAGAAAGTCCTGTATCAGATGGCTTCATACTGCAAACATCCAGAGAAAATCTATTACCACTTCTATTTCATTATTTCAAAAAAATTGAAAAAGATGGAATACTCCCAAAGTCATTTTATGAAGCAAATATAATCCTAATACCAAAACCAGGCAAAGATATTGCCAAAAAGGAGAACTACAGACCAATTTATCTCATGAACATAAATTAAAAAATCCTGCCTGATAGAATCTAACAGCACATAAAATCATAATGCATCATGACCAAGTGGGATTCATGACAGTTATGAAAGGAAGGTTCAACATAAGAAAAATAATCAAAGTATTCATCACATTGCTGTTGTTGGTGTTGTTGTATACTGTACTGTCAGAACAGACCCATAACTGACCTTCTCGTAAGTTTTCAGAGGCAATTAATCACTTGGGAGGAGATTGCCCATTTTACTCCCTAAGAGAAGCTGATGGCCTTGAACCGTGTGCCTTTGGGATTGCAGCGCAGTTCTTGCCATTAAGTCACCAGAGCTCCCCCAGCACATTAACAGAGCAAATAACAAGAATTACATGAGCCTAGCAATTATTGCAGAAAATTCATTTGACAAAAATCCAATACCCCTTTCTAGTTAAAACACTCAGGAAAATAGGAATAGAAGATAATTTCTTCAACATAGTGAAAATTCTATATGCAAAAACAAGAGCCAGTATCATTCTCAATAGATAAAGACTAAAAGCAATTTCCTTACAAACAGGGACCAAAGAAGGACACCACTTTTACCATTCCTATTCAAATTATATGGGAAGTACTTGCTAGGGCAATATGATGAGAACAGGAAATAAGAGGTATCCAGATCTGCAAAGAGGTAACATGCAGATTATATGATAGTATAAACAGAAAACCCCAAGGACTGGGAAGAGGAGAAAACAAAACAAAACAACAACAACAACAACAAAAAACCCCAAACTGTTAGAACTAGTAGAATAGCGGGATACAAAATCAATATATAAAAGTTCTTGGGATTCCACTACAATAACAGAAAAAACAAAGTGAAGGAAATCAAGAAAGCAATGCCAACTACAAATGGAGATACTTAGAAATAAACCTAACAAGAGATATAAAAGACCTCTACAAAGAAAACTATAAAATACTTCTATGAGAAACAATAGAAGACCTAAATAAATGGAAAAGTGTTCCCTGTTCATGGATAGGAAGACTCAAGATAGTGCAAATGAGAATCCTACCAAAAAGCAACCTGCATGTTTAATGCAATCCAAATACAGATACTAATTCATTTTAAAAAATTAAAATCAATTGTCACATTTATTTGGAAAGCAAAGATATCCCAAGTAAGCAAAGCTCTTCTGAAAAATAAAAATTAAGTGCGAGGCACAGCACTCCTTAATCTCAAAACCTTCTACACAGCTGTAATAACCAAAACAGCACGGCACTGGTACAATGACAGGCACATAAACCAATGGAACAAAATCAAGAACCCAGAAACTGATCAATCTATCTATGGTCAACTAATACTTGACAAGGAAACAAAACCTATCATAAGAGGAAACAACAACCTCTTCAATGAATGGTGATGGCAAAATTGGACTGCTGCCTACAGAAAGCTGAAGCAGGATCCACATCTCAAACCATACACAAAAATCAACTCACACTGAATTAGAAACCAGAGGTAAAGCCTAAAACCATAGAGATCATAAGAGACAAAATGGGACCAAGCTTAGAAGGCCTAGCCTATTGTATAAACAGAATAATAAATACAGAAATAAATGCATAATCGGGAGAGGGTAAAATTGATGAATGGGACCTTCTAAAGATTAAATCCCTGTGTATATAAAAACTTTTCCCAGAAAGGTGAAAAGAAAGCCTACTAACTGGGAAAAAAAACATTTGATGATATAATCTGAGACAAGGGTCCTACATCAAACGTTTACAGAATCCTAAAAGACCCCCAAAAGAAAAATACTGATACCTCAATTTAAAAATGTACAAAAGACTTGAAAAGACTTTCCACCGAGAAAGACATTTGGATAGCCAACACACTTATGAAGAAATGCTCAAAATCACTGACAATAAGAGAGATGCAAATTAAAATCACAATGAGATACAATCTCATTCCAGTAGCAGTGGCAAAATTTAATAAGACAGTGAGCAATAAATGTTGAAGAAGATGTGGGAAGATTGGAGCTGTCATACATTATACACTGCTAGTGAGATTATAAAATGGTACAACCACTCTAGAAGGCAGTTTATTATTTCCTCAAAAAGCCAGACATAGAAATTCCATATTACTGGGAATATACCCCAATTAAATTAGAACTGAGACACAAACAGAGATTTCTAAACCAATGCTCATAGCAGCATTATTCACAATAGCAAGAACATGGAAACAGCCCAGATGTCCAACTACAATTGAATGGATTGAGAAACTGTTGTATTATTAAATGATGGAGTAGTACACAATCCTCAATTATTTCAAACACCACTACGTAACACGAGAGAGACTGAAAAGCATTATGCTGAGTGAACTAACTCAGTCTCATAAAGACAAATATTGCATAAGACCATTCGTGTAAAAAAAATAGGAGGCTAACTGTGTGTGTGTGTGTGTGTGTGTGTGTGTGTGTGTGTGTGTGTGTGTGTGTCTCCCAGGCAGAGGGAATAGATGATGGGAGCAGAGGAGTGAGGGTGGACTGGGGGAAATCACAGGGTCACATAATTTGGTAGGTGGAGGGAGAGGGTAAAGGAAATGGGAAAGATCTAGCAGGGATCTGAAAGATGGAGTAATGGTGGGCATAGATCAATGGAATTTTATAAAACACAAAGTATGAGAATTATTTGAGAAATGATTATGGAAATTGGCAGCATCATGAGAGATGGTGAAGAGATTGAAATTATTAACAGCTTCAGCTTTCTTGGCTTCAAAATAAACAAGCTTGGTTGGTGTCAGCAGCCAAGAAATCAAACGACGAATTGCACTGGGAAAGTCTCCTGTCAGGGACAGCTCCAGAGTACTAAAGAGCAATAATGTCAGTCTAGAGACTTAGGTATACTGGATCTAGGCCATGCTCTTTGCAATTACTTGGCTATGCATCAGAGAGCCAGACAATGGTGCTCGCTTCGGCAGCACATATACTAAAATTGGAACGATACAGAGAAGATTAGCATGGCCCCTGCGCAAGGATGACACGCAAATTCGTGGAGTGTTCCATATTTTGGGTAGTAGAAGAAATAAAAAATGAAATTAAAAAGTTTCTTGAAAC
>NW_006399974.1:759414-776452 GCF_000299155.1 Elephantulus edwardii | reverse complement strand
AGAAGAAGAATGGATACCTTTGAGTTGTGGTGCTGGAGAAGAGTGTTGAATATACCATGGACTGCTAAGAGAACAAACAGGCCAATTCTGGAGAGGGTGAAACCAGGTTGATCCTTGGAAGCAAGGATTTTTGAACCTACATCTGACATACTTTGGGCATGCTGCAAGGAGGGACAAGTCCTTGAAGAAGGATATCATGCTTGGAAGAGTGGAGAGACAGTGCAAGAAAGGAAGACCCTGAATGACTTATTGACTAGGATAATGACAGTAGGTATGTCAGAGATGATGAAATTGGCTCAGAATAGAAAAGGATTCACAGCTGTTGCTCATAGTGTCTCTATGAGTTGGAGCTGACTCAATGGCACATAACAACAATAGCAACATGGGAATGGTTGCATAAAACACAGTATGATTGAAGGAAAAGTGTAAAACATAATGTATATCAATCTTTGTATTCAAACCAATATAAAACAATTTTTAAAAATAAAAAACCACACTACTTATAAGAAACTCAAAGAAATCTACACAAATGGAAGAATATATACTATACTCAGTCTGGAGACTAAGATGTGCCAGATACAGGCCATGGTCTTTTCAATCACATGCTATGCATCAGAGAGCTGGACAATGACTAGGGAGGACAGAAGGAGAGTTGATGCTTTTGAGCTGTGGTGCTGGAGAAGAGTACTGAATGTACCATGGACTGCCAGGAAAACAAACAGATTCATCTTGGAGCGCGTGAAACCAGACTGGTCCTTGGAGGCAAAGATTCTGAAGCTTCATCTGACATACTCTGGACATGTTGCAAGGAGGGACCAGTACTTGGAGAGGGTGGAGGGACAGCTCAGGAGAGGAAGACCCTTGATGGGATGGATTGGTTTAATTAATTACTAAGATAATGGGAGTAAGTGTGTAGGAGACAATGAGATTGGCACAGGATAGAATAGGGTTTCGAGCTGTTGTATATAGGGTCATTTTGAGTCACAGGTGACTTGACAACACACATATACTATATCCATAGTTAGATGATAGATAGATAGATAGATAGATAGATAGATAGATAGATAGATAGATGATAGATAGATATTAAAACAATATTGTCAAATGTTTTGTTGTTATTGTTTATTGTCAAGTCAGGACCAACTCTTAGCTGACCCTCCAGTGGGTTTTCAGAGGCAGTAAATTGTACAGAAATTGATTGCCTACCTTTCTTCTGTAGAGCTGTTAGAAGATTTGAACCACATGCCTTTGGATGGACAGTACCTTATCACTAGGCCACCAGAGTTTAGTAGTACCGAGAGAAATCTACAGATATAATACAATCCTGATGCAGATTCTGTCATCATTTTTCAAAGATGGGGAAACCAATAGCCAACTTGATATGGAAAGGAAAGAAGTTCTGGATAAACAAAGCTCACTGAAGAAGAAAATAAAAGTGGGAGGCCTTCCACTTTCTGATGTCAAACATTACTACACAGTTAGGTTAATAAAAATAGCTTGGTATGAATGCAGTAACAGATACATAGACCAATGGAATAAAATTGAGAACCCAGAAATCTATCCATCCACCTATGAACAGCTAATTTGTGATAAAGATATGAACTCCATTAAAAGGAGCAAAGTCAACTACTTTAATAAGTGGTGCTGGACAAAACTGGATATCTATTTGCTGAAAATTAAAGAAAGATTCACAGTAAATGTATATGAAAATTAATAAAAGATAATTAAAAAAAAAGATTCACAGTTCATACTATATACAAAAACTAAGATGCACCAAGGATATGTGTATAAAACGTTAAAGACCATCAAAGAAAAAGACAAATTGAGGAATTATTGAACAATATCATTAATATCACATGTAAGCAAGATTCTGCTGAAAATTATATAAAAATGACTGGAGCACTATGTCAACAGAGAACTGCCAGATGTGCAAACTGAGTTTAGAAAAGGCAGTGGTACTAGAGAGATTATAGTTAATGTTAGATGGATCTTGGCTGAAAGCCGAGAGTACCAGAGGAATGTCTATCTGTGTCTCATTGACTATACAAAACCATTTGACTATGTGGATCACAATAAAATGTGGCTGACTCTAAGAAGAACGGAAATCCCAGAACATCTTTTTTTTTACTTAATGTAAAACCTATACTTGGACCAGGAGGCAGTCATCAGAATGGAGCAAGGAGACACTGCACGGTTCAAAATAGGGAAGGGTGTATGCCAGGGATGTATTCTGTCTCCATACCTTTTCAATTTGTATGCAGAACAGATCATCTGGGAGACTGAGCTGTATGAGGAGAAATGTGACATCAGGATTGGAGGAAGGTTAATCAACAACCTGCATTACGCAAATAACACTACTCTGCTCGCTGATACTGAGGAGGACTTGACACACTTGATGCAGTAGATCAAAAGACTGCAGCCTTGAATATGAATTGAAGCTCAACATCAAGAAAACAAATATTCTCACCACTGAGCCAATTGATAGCATCATTATGGATGGTGAAGAGATTGAGATTGTTAACAGTATTCATTTGCTTGGCTCCACAATCAACACTCTTGGTACTAGCAACCAGGAAATCAAGAGATTAATTGCATTGGGAAAGTCGGCTGTCAGGGCCTCTCTAGAGTACTGAAAAGCAATGATGTCAGGCTGGAGACTAAGGTGTACTTGATCCAGGCCATAGTCTTCACAATTTCTTGCTATGTGCCAGAGAGCTGGACAATAAGTAGGGATGATAGAAGGAGAATTGATGCCTTTGAGTTGTGGTGCTGGAAAAGTGTTGAACATACCATGGACCACTAAGGAGAACAAACAAGTTCATCCTAGAGAGGGTGAAACCAGGGTGCTTCTTGGAGGCAAGATTTCTGATGCTTCATCTGACATACTTTGGACATGTTACAAGGAGGGATCAGTCCTTGGAGAGGGACAACATGTTTGGTAGGTTGAGGGACAGCTCAGGAGAGGAAGACTCGCGATGAGATGGATTGATTCAGACTCTGGAATAATGGGGTAGGTGTGTCTGAGACAGTGAGGGTGGCACAGGATGAAGCAGGGTTTAGGGCTCTTGTAAAAAGCGTTGCTATGAGTCACAAGTGATTCAATGTCATATAACAACAACAACAATATATGGCAAAATAGACTTATGTAACTGAAAAATACATAGTCAGAAGGGGACCAATTAAATGACTGTTGTTGTTGTTGTTGTTGTTGTTGTTGTTATATGCCATCGAGTCTATGACTAGAACTTATTAAAAAATTAAACTGTTGTGCATACTACAAGACTTCTCCAAAAGAATGGAAATAGAACCTAAAAACTTGGGGAAAATATTTGCCAGTGACACAGCTGACAAGTAACTAATCTCCAAAATGTATAGAAAACTAACACTTCAAGAAAAAGCAAATAAAGGTAAGCGTGACACAGCTGACAAGTAACTAATCTCCAAAATGTATAGAAAACTAACACTTCAAGAAAAAGCAAATAAAGGTAAGCAAAATAACTCAGTAACACAATTATTCTTATTATACATGACCATTTTTATAAAAATCTAAAGAAATGTTTAAAGAACTGTGGTGGGGTATGGGTCAGGGGTTGCATTGCCAATCAAAAGACATGAAGTTTGAATCCACCAGCTGCTCTACAGAGAAAAAGGGAAAATGCCCTCTTAAGCAATTTACAGCCTCTGAAAACCTATTGGAAGATCGCCTATGAGTCAGTTCTGACGTAATACAGCACATAACAGCAACAACAACAACAACAGAGTTTTCCACATAGACCATCCTATGTCACTCTTGACCATTTACAAGGATGGGTTGGAAGGTTAGTAAAAATTACTAAAGATAGTGGGTAAAGGAAGAAGCAGTATTTTGATTTGATATTGCAATTAATCAATTACAATTAAGGTTCTAAAACAAAATGTGTAAGGATGATTGTATGAAATTGTAAGTACAATATTATACAAAAAATTTGTATAAAATAATGAAAAAATCAATATTATTTATAACCATTTGAATTAAAAAAATAAAGAAAACTTTTATTCATTATTTCCTATCCTGTTACATTTTGCCATTGCTATTGGGGTGAGGATGGGCACAGGGGATGGAGGGGGAATCATAAGGTCACACAATTTGACAGGTGGAGGGAGGAGAAAGGAAATGGGAAAGATCAGGTGTGAAAAGCAATGTATACAAACTGTGAGTAAACCAGTATAAAATGAAAATTTTATTTAAAGACATTCAAGAAATCAGAAGTAAAAGAACAATTCCATTTCAAAATGGACACAGGACAGGAAAAGACATTTCACCAAAGAAGATATTCTAATTGACAGCAAATAAATGAAGAAATGCTCAAGAACATTAGCTATGAATCTCAAACTCAAATATTATCAGTGAGTCAGAACCAAACTCACAGCTGACCCTGGAAGGCTTTCAGAGGCTGTTAATTGCATGGGAAAAGATTACCCATCTTTCTTCCATGGAGGAACCAGAGGATTCAGAACACCAGAGAGATGTTTCCTTTGGGTTAGCAGCCCAACTCCCTCCAGACTATATTACCCTCATTAGTTATTGATGGTTTTGTTATCATACTCTGCCAATTCAGAACCAACTCACACCTGACCATCCAGCAGGTTTCATATTAAGTGCATGAGAGGACATTGCCCATCTTTCTTCCACAGAGAAGCTGGGGATTTTAACCATGTGCTTTTTGGTTGACAGCACATCTTACCACTAGGTCACCAGAGTTCCTTCATTGGCTATTGTTATCAGGTGCTATGGAGTCAGCTAAACTCATAGCAACCACATGAACAACAGATCTGAGTCCTGTCCTATTCTGTGCCATCCTCATTATCTCTGATACACTCAAGCTCATTACTATAGCCCATCTTTTTTAGGGTCTTCCTCTCTTTTGCTGACCTTCCAGTCAGAGCAGCACATTACCCCTTTCCAAGGAATGGCCCTTTCCAGAAACATGCAAGTATGTGAGATAGAATTGCACCATCCTGGCCTCAAAGGAGCACTCTAGCTGCACCTTCTCTGAGGCATATCTGGTGTTTTTTTTTCTTTTGGCAATCCATGGGATATTCAATACTCTTCTCCAACACCATAGTCCAAAGGTATTAATTCTTCTGTCATCCTTATTCATTGTCCAGCTCTCAGATGCGTAAAAGTGATTGACAAAACCATGGCCTTAGATTAGGCACATCTTAGACTTCAAACTGAGATCATTGCTCTTCAGTACTTTGGAAAAATCCCTGACAGTTAACTTTTCCAATGCAATACATCTTTTGATTTCTTGACTGCTGGTGCCAAGGGTGTTGTTCTAAGTAAGATAAAGTCACTGGCAATTTCAATCTTCTCTTTCTCTAGCAAGAAATTGCCTAATGGCCAAATGGTGACTTTTTTTGTTTTATTGATGTTGAGATACGGAAGGCTGTAGTCTTTTATCTTCTGTGGCACATGCGTCAAGTTCTCTTCAGTTTTGGCAAGCAAGATTGTGCCATCTGGATAATAGTAACCCTTCCTCCGATCCTGATGCCACATTTTTTGATGCCACATTTTTCTTCATACAGTCCAGCTTCTCGAATGATTTGTTCTGTTACAGATGGAATAAGTATAGAGAAAGGATACAAATCTGATACACACATCCCTGGATTTTAAACTGAGGGGACAGCATAAACCCCATTTTTTTTAAAAAAAAACATTAATACCAGAAGCAGAAGTGGGCCATAAAAATTCTCAGCTTAAGGCAAACATGAATGCCCCGGGTAAAGTCTTATCTGTCCTTGGAAAGTAAAGAATTAACTAGTGTCTACATGACACAAAAAGAGTAAAGGTGGGCAAAGTAGCCAGCCCATCAAAAGCTGACCCACATGAATGATCCCCCAGCCCACCAACCATGCTCCCAATCTCCCTGCCCCAACTGTAGCTCTCAGGAAGGCCTTAAAAACAATTGCACAGGCGGACTCGGGGCTTTTTCCCTCACCACCTTCCTATTGAGGGAGAAAGTCTCCACATGTGGAATTTAATAAACGCTCTTGAATTTTCATACGTGTGATGATTGGATTTCCTTTGAGGGCATTTCATGGGCAGAACAAAACCATTCAGTGTTCCATGTTTTGTTCAGACACCAACTTCTTGGTCTAGGTAAGGTTTGCATAAACAAAATTAGGTGTTCTGGTATTCTGATTCTTCTCAATGTTAACCATAGTTTGTTATTATCCACACAGTCAAATGCTTTTGCATTGACAAGAAAACATAAATAGACATTCACCTGGTATACCTTGCTTTCTGTCAAGCTCCATCTGACATCAGTGATATCTCTAGCGTTATGGCCCCTTCTAAACCCAGCTTGGATTTCTGGCAGTTCTCTACCAATGCCCTGATCTTGACATTTTTTAAAAATATTAATTAATATTTTTCTAGTATGTGATATTAATTATATTGTTCAATAATTTTCACATTCTGTTGAATTACCTTACTTTAGAAGGGGAACAAATATAGACCTCTTCCTTTCAGTTGGTCAAGTAGCTGTCTTCTAAATTTCTTAACACAAACTGGTGAACATGTCCAGGACTGCATCTGTTTGTTAAAATATGCCAATTTTTATCTGTTTCCTAATTCATTCTGCTAAGTTAGTATCAGACCAGTTACAAATAGTATGGAGTCAACAGTGTCCCAAATGTTGCTGTCTAATTCCATGATTTCCACCATCAATAATTCTTCTTCTTTCAGTTCCCCCATTCCTCTATGTCCCTTGGTTTTGGTGGTTCACTAGAACATCTCACAGAGACTCAGAACAGTCAGGGGAATGACTCACACAACTATAGGTGGTGCAGGCCAGTGGTGCAGAGACTGATGAGCACTGCACCCAGGATAGCAGTGTCTCAAAATGACAGAGCTAGCACTGTGTGTGTAGTGCCTGTGCCATGATGGACCCTGAAACCCTTCCTCCAGTCTGTCCTGTCTCCTCCCTACATTAGGCCAGCAATGCTTGCAGTGCTTACTTGGGACTGTACTATGGCACCGGTGGGCTGGTGTTGCAGACCGAGAATGAAGTATATTAATAAGTAATAATAACAAGACAGAACACCAAGAATGTAGGAGAAAACAGGTAAAACAGGAGACGAACAGTTCTCGAACAACTGAAGCACTGACCTTAGCTTCCCTGTGTCTATTGAAAATTGCCAGGGAGCAAATCACCAAGAGAATTCAACGCAAATGAAGCTAAGCTCTTTCTATTGAAAACCTTCTGCTTGATTCAGGAGGGAGGGGTTAGCAAATACAAAGCAAGTATCCTGTAAATGCTTAAGGATTGCCTTAATGTCTACCCCTGTAAACATTTAAGGATTGCCTTAGTGCTTGTATCAGCCTCCCTCATAACCTGAAGTAGCCTTTGATTTATTACAAATATTTAGTATGAAATTTAGCTTCCCATAGGCTGGGACAGCAAGGAAGAAAGGGGGAAATTTCCAGTGACACATGATTATTTTCTTTAAGATCCTGCTTCGGTGGGGTATCCCAGAGCATGACTGCCCATCATCTGGCTCCATCAAAGCAAGGGAAGAATGAGGAGCGCAGGACTAAAGGCCTGTGTTTACTTAATGCAAAAGATCAGCAATTTCCTCTCACTTGAGTTCAGTTCTGGTGGAAGATTCAGTCCTGGCCTTATGTCAGGAGATAGCAGTGAGTCAGGGACAAAGGCATGGGTGGTTCAAGTGTAAGCAGATTGGCCTTGGCCCTTAATTGCTTCTGCAGCCCTTCAGCCTCCTCCATTCTTACCCTGTGGTTCATGCACTGGGCACTTCCATTTCTTGCGCTCCACTCAGCTGTCTCTACAGACAAGTACTCCAACCTGTATTTTCTCCACTACAGCCCCTCCCCTCCTGTTGCTATAGAGCCTACTTGTATGTCAATAAAGAACACCTAAAAAAAAATAGTGAGAGAAAGAGCAAGAGCTAGCATTGAGCTCCCATGAGTTTATAAAAGCCTTTAGCAGTGTGGGGCTTATATCAGTCTCAATCTCTTCTCCATCTATCATTGTGCTGCCAAATGGCCCAGTGATGAGAACCTTTGGTTTCGTGATGTTGCACTTCCATCCATATTGGAGACTGCAATCCTTGACCTTCTGCAGCAAACAGTCCTCCTCAGTTTTAGCAAACAGTTTTGTGTCACAGGTTTTTGATGAGTCTTCCTGCCACATTCCTCCTCGTAAAGTCCAGTCCCTTGAGTTTTATGCCCCACATATAGATTGAAAAGGTATGGAGACAGGAAGCATCCCTGATACACTCCTTTCCTGATTTTGAACCATGCAGTGTTTCCCTGGTACTAATTGCACTGGTAATCCAAAGGTACACAATATGAATCCACCAGCTACTCCATGGGGGAAAGATGAACAATCTCCCCCCATGCAATTTACTACTCCTACTGGAGGGTCAGCTGTAAGTTGGTTCTGATGCTGGTGGGAACGCAAAATGGTGCAACTACTATGAAAAACATTTTAGCACTTCCTTAAAAAGCTGAAAGTGGAAACACCAGTTGATCCATCAATCCCATTATATCTCAAAGAAATAAGAACTACAATGCAGATATATGGACACCTATGTCCACTGATGTCTTTGAATTGCCGTGTTGAAGAATAGTGAATATCTCATGGACTGCCAAATAAGAAAACAAAATTGTTTTAAAAGAAGTGCAGCCAGGGTGCTTCTTAGAGACAAAGATGATGCAACTTCATCTCACCTATTTTGGACATGGTTTCAAGAGAGGCAAAACCCTGGAAAAAGACATCATGCTGAGAAAGGTGTGGAGAGCAGGAGAAAGAAAAGGAGACTCTCAACAACATGGATTAATGCAGTAACAGCAACAATGGGCTTGATCATGAGGGCCCAGGAGAGAGCAAGGTTCAGATCTGTTGCTCATATGGTCACTGTGGGTCACAGGTGACTCGATGACACCTAACAACAACAACATGTTCATTGCCACAGTATTTATAGTAGTAAAGAGATGGAAACAATCCAAACATCCATCAACAGATAAATGACTAAAGATACTATGGCACAGTCACACACACAAAGCAACACTAAAGAATGGTAAAGAATTCATGCAACAGTGCACATGGATGAACCTGGAGGAAATTATGCTGAGTAACTTAAATAAGTCACAAAAGAATATCTCTATTATTAAAAAAAAATCTAAGGAAAGTTTTACAAACAGAGTATTTCTTGGATGGTTTCCAGAGATGAGATGGGAGGGAAAGGACAGTGAAAATTAATGAATAGGTAAATTTGGTTAAGAGAAATGCAATAGACAATGAGAGGCTGACCTGGCTTGTCATTAATTACTTATATTAATCAATTATAATAATTCTATAAGGCAAAATTTGTATGAATTATTGAATGAAACACAATATTTTAAACTCTGATTCAAATAAAAAGAAGGAGGGGGGGGAAAGAAAACCCATAGAACTCTTTGTAGATGTCTTAAAACTGACATTCACTCTAGTGTCCACTTTAAGGGCACTGAACTCTGTGTCAACCATGGTTTTTAGTCATTCACAAACGCTATCTTTACAAAGCTTTTGACATTGTTTTTCAACACCCCTTAATAGAAAGTTAGTAAGGTGTTATGACAGGTGAAAGTAGCAATGCTTTCAGGCTAGAATTCTTACTCAAACCATAAATATGCCTGTCTCAGTGATAAAGTTTTAGCTTCTTAAGGCTGCCATAACAAAGCACTACAAAGTGGGTGGATAATAAGAACAGAAATGCATTGTTTCTGGATTCTAGTATTAGATGTCTTGACTATGTTGGTCCCTTCTCAAGGCTCTGAAGGAAATTCTAGTCCATGCTTTTCTCCCAGTCGCTGATGGTTACCAGATATCCTTGGCATTCCAATCTATGTCTCTATCTCTACACAGTTGCCTTCCATGTCACTCTGTGTCTTGTCTCTTATTTTTTTTAAAAAAGAAAAATAATCATCAAACTTACTTGTTGAGTAAGTTTTATCTCCTAGAAAATCATCTGTCTGGTTCTCAGTGTGTAAATCCTAACAGGTAAGGACCGTTCCTCTTTCTCCCATGGATCCACCAGTGGATTAATACTGTTGAAGATGGGTGCAACCTTTGAGTTCACATTACAACTTGGTATAGATTACGGCACCAGAGCTCCATGTTTAGGACTGAGATGTAATTATGTTTTTGAGGAACACCGTTTAATGCATAGGAGTTGCATTGCTTTTCCTATAGGTATTATTCTACCTTTGTGATGGTTCTTGATCTATGTATATTACAGTGGTTGTGTTGTTAATGACTGTAGTGTGTAAAGACTGCTTTGTCTCAGCTCTAGTCTCCACTCTAGACATCTATACAACATTAGGTGTTTTAGCTAATGTAATATCCAGCAAATAAAAGAAATAGACATTCAGTCAAGTAGAATTCAAGAATTTCCTAATTCTGTCAAGTGAAACTCTTTGAACAATCTTCTTGTTGTTGTTGTTGTTGTTGAATACCTTCGAGTCAGAACCATCCCATAGCTGACCCTCCAGCGGGTTTTCAGACACAGCAAATTGCAGGAGAGGATATTACCTACCTTCTTGCAGAGTAACTGGTAGATGTGAATTGCCTTTGAATGCCTTTGAGCTTGCAGTGTGTGTCCCAGAACCCTGAACTCCAGAAATATACCATCTAGTTAAAGTTATTACATAAGTTACACAGATGTGCTCTGAGGGAGAGTAAATGGGAATTTGAGTCCAGCGCATTCTCTCCTCACCAAATCACTATACATACCACAAAGCTGTAGCTCCCTGGAAGAAATATTTGTATTTTTTTCTAATTAGTATAGCCAGCAGACATTCTTTTCTTAATTCCTACTATCTAGTCATCTCTAAGTAAACAAATGATTCCTAAATTATTTTACCAGATTTATCATGAAAGAAAGTAGGTATTTTCTGATACTACTCTATTATCACAAAAATTATTTTTCTTAAAAAAGTAATGTTTTTAAATACAAACACTGGACTCAGATTCCAGTAACCTGGTTCAAAGTCCTGGCTCTGTTATTGAATAACTTTGTAACTTGGAGAAATGTCTTTAATATTTGTGCCACAACTTCCTCTTCTTTAAGATGAGAAGGCATGGAAATAATAGTATCAGGTACACTATAATTGCAACGTTTCACTTCAAAGCATCATGTCTCAAAAAAGTTTCACAGTATTAATTCAAGACCAAAGGACTCTATTAAAAGACAAAGAGATGATAAACTAAATGCTAAAACTTTGGGACAAGAGAAGAGCTGCAAATGGGTAAGTTTCACACTGTTCACACATCAAATTTTCTATGTAAGTGGGCATGATGATATTGTTATAAATAATTTAAGTGACAATGTCTTAGCTGGCAGAGCAGCTACCTTGTCATTTTTGTTGAAACACTCTGACTCTTGCCTCAGGGCTTTTGCTGACAGTGTTTCGTCTCTTCAACATTCTAACCCTTCCTTTACCCTTCATATGTCCCATCCTCCCCATTTTAAAGAGTAAAGATGTCACTTTGAGGACTAAGGTGTGACTGATCCAAGTCATGGTGTATGCAATTACCTCACATGTATGTGAAAGCCAGACAATGAAGAAGGAAGGCCAAAGAACAATTGATGTCTTTGAATTATAGTATTGGTGAGGAATATTAAATATTCTATGGACTGCCAGAGTGAGTCAGCAAAAAAAAAAAAAAGATGAATACCCTTAACAATGGGACTTGACACCGTGGCTGCAACAATGGGCTCAAACACAGCAGTGTCTGTGAGGATGGCATAGGATCGTGAGTGTTTTGTTCCATTATACATGGGATCACTGTGGTTCAGAATAGTTTGATGTCACCCAATTACAACAATTATTTGCTACTTAAAGAAGATTGAAAATTCCATGAAGACCGGAAGAGTATCTATTGCATGGAAATATTAAATATTCAGTAAAAATGTGTTGAAATATGGAAGACAGAGGGATAGCAGGCCAGTAGGAAGGATGAATAGATCATTATGATTTGCTTTGTGTTTTTCCTTTGCAAATCTTAAAGATGACAAGCCTACATTCAACTGCATAGCACTTTTTGTTTTTTCAAAGTATTTTCACATCTATTACCTTATATGAGTGAGAAAAGACATGCAGAAGATGCTTCTTCTAAAGTGTGAGTGTAATGGTGCTTAAACAATAAGAAAGTGCAAAGAATTTTAAATTATCTAAGAAAATATATTTGGAATAAAAATTTGGGTTTCTGAGACCTAATTCTGTATTCGTATTGTTAATCTGCACTGCTTTTAAGACTTTGAAACTCAAGGGCTCACATACTAAGAAAGGCAACTAAGAAATGTCTCCACGCTCACATGAAGTTAATCTATTGCTATCTTAAAATCTTTAATCATTTTCACTTGTAGAAATTAATATATACTCAGTAATGTTATCAAGCAAATAAATTAATTTAATATAACCAATCCATAAACTAATATGGCTGCCTACACTGCATATAACAGCCCTGTTCTTTTGCATATTGTTTTAGATAGAATTGTGGATTGGTGTTTTGATTAATTATACTAATTCTTGGAATTAGATTCAAACTGAGAGCTGGATAATTCTTAGGTCCCTTTCATGTGTTTTATAAACCTTCTTTGGAGATCTTGAAAATCGCTTTCAAAACTGAAATTACTTTTCTGCTTAATCCCTAGAGACCAATGCAGTGAATTTCATCATACCATGATGATTAAAATTGTTGAAATGAGTCATGATATAATTAAGAATTTCTTTGTCCAAGTCCAACTCCACAAACTATATCTAACTCTGACCCATTTTATAAAAGCCAGTTCATCCTTCCTGTTGCTTCAGGCAAACTACAGAAAGGAGATATGGGGGAGGGGAAGCCTCAAGATTTGAAGTATCAGCTTTGTGTATGTCAAACAACTGTGTGGGGGTGTGTATATGTGTATGTGCATGTAGGTAAATGGTAGTAAAGTATCCCTAACAAATCTGGAAGCTTGCGCAAAAACAAAATATAAAAGATCAGGAAATATTATGGGAACTTGAGGAAAGCCAGTAGAATTGAGACTTATTTAACAGAATGAAAAAGCATTTACTATTTTAGCCTTCAGTACAGTAATCCAAGAGTATAACATATTTTAAAGAAATATTTTAATAAGTTACTTGGATGAGAGGCAAGGCCCTAAGAAACACATTTAAGCTTTAATTTATGATCACTAACCACAATCTAACAAGAATGAAAACTGGAAGTAGAAGGTCACTTTGTTTTATTGAACTCTTTGATGGGATTGGGTATGTACTGTTATGAACAGGAGCTGGGGCAGAGCCAAATTGCACCATATATTAAAGAGATAAATGTGAGAATATTGAGGGAGTGGAACCAGGAAAGTGTCACAACAGACAAGGAACTTTGAAGGGGAAAATGTCAATTGGTGAATTGTGCTGGTGGCCTAGTGGAATCGGTGCTGTAATTCAAAGGCACACAGTCTGAATCTATCAGATACTCCATGAGAGAAGGATAGGCAATCTCCTCTCTTGCAATTACTACCTCTAAAAACCCACTGAAAAGGCAGCTATGAGTCAGTACCAAACTAGTGGTACACAACAATAACAACAACAATACACAACCATTGAACGCTGCATGGGCCAGGAATCGAACCTGGGCCTTCAACATAGTAGGTAAGAATTCTACCACTGAACCATTCATGCACGGTAAATAACAAATAACTTTTGTTATGTGGAATACACAACTTTGCTTGCTGAAAGTGAAGAGAACATCAAACACTTGCTACAGAAGGTTAAACACTGCAGCCTACAATATGGATTGCGTCTCAATGTCAAGAAAACTAAAATCCTTGCCACTGGACCAATAGAGAATATCATGATAGATGGAGAAAATATTGAGACTGTCAACAACTTCATATTACTTGGACCCACAATCAATACATTTTGTACCAGCAGTACAGGAGATCAGGAGATATATTGTACTGAGAAATTCTGTAGTCAGAGACCTCTCCAAATTATTGAAGAGAAATGATGGAAGTTTAAGAACTATGGTGTGCTTAACTAAAATACTTAGAAGTGCTTTAGGGGAGTGCGGGTGGCCGAGTAGCAAGAAGCTGCATTGCAATCCCAGTGGCAGGCAGTTCGAATCCATCAGCTGCTCCATGGGAGAAGGATGGACAATCTCCTCCTCTGAAAACCTGCTAGAGGATAAACTATGAGTCAGTTCCAGCTTGATGGTACACAACAGCAAGGATGCTTTGGTCAGAATATTAAATGATCCAGGAAGCATTAAAAGATGTAAGGAGTACACAGTTACTGTACAAAATAGAATTGGCTGACACAGAGGAATTTAATGAAACAATGTATTATGAACAGCCTGTGGTGACAAAGGAAGAAATTCAAGCTGCTCTGAAGAAACAGCCAAAAAGTAAAGCCCCAGGAGTTGACAGCATACTAACTGACACATTTCAACAAGCAACCCTAGATGCACTCACCAAGTATGCCAAGAAATCTGCAAGACAAAAACCTGGCCAACTGACTAGAAGAGATCCATATTTGTTCCCATTTCAGAAAGGTGACCCAGCAGAGTACAGAAATTATCAAACAATATCATCAATATCACATGAAAGCAAGATCTTGCTGAAAATTATTAAAAAAAACAACTGGAACAGCACATCAACAGAACTGTCAGATGTGTAGGTTGGAGTTAGAAGAGGCTGTGGCACTGCAGATATTGTTGCAAATGTTAGATGGATCTTGGCTGAAAGCAGGGAGTATCAGAAGAATGTCTTTCTGTGTTCCATTGACTATGCAAAGGTGTATGCCTGTGTGGTTCAAAACACACTGTGGCTGACTGTGAGAAGAATAGGAATCTCAGGATATTTGATTGTGCTTATGCAAAACCTATACTCAAACCAAGAGTCTCATCAGAACAGATCAAGGAAACACTGAATGGTTCAAAATCAGAAAAGACGTACACCAATGATGTGTCCTATCTCCATACCTTTTCAATCTATATGTGGAACAGATCATTCAGGAGGATAGGCTCTATGAGGAAAAATGTGGCATCAGGATTGGAGGAAGACTTATCCACAACCTGTACTATGCAGATGACACAATTTTGCCTGCCAAAACTGAGAACTAGAGACATTTGCTGCAGAAGGTTAAGGACTGCAGCAGCCTTCAATATGAGATGAAGCTCAACATCAAAAAGAAAAATATTCTCACCACTGGGACAATTGGAAGTATCATAATAGATGGTGAAGAGATTGAGATTGTTCACAGCTTTCCCTTGCTTGGCTCCACAGTCAACACTCTTGATAACAGAAGTCAGAAAATCAAAAGACTAATTGCATTGGGGAAAATCTGCTGTCAGGGACCTTTCCAGAGTACTGAAGAGAAATTATGTCAGTCTAGAGAATATGGTGCACCTGATCCAGGCCATGATCTTTACAATTACTTGCTAAGCATCAGAAAATTGAACAATGATTAAGGATGATATAAGAAGATTGATGCCTTTGTGTTCTGGTGTTGGAGATGAGTACTGAATTTTCATGGACTGCAAGGAGAACAAACAAGTTCATTCTGGAGAGGGCAAAGCCAGCCTGCTCATGGAGAAAAAGATTTTGAAACTCTGTCTGACATACTTTGGGCATGTTGCAAGGAGGGACCAGTCCTTAGAGAGGGACATCATGCTTGCAAGACTGAAGGGACTGTGCAATAAAGGAAGAGCCTGGATGAGATGGATTGATTGACTGACTGGGGTAATGGAAGCAGGTGTGTCAGAGACAATGAGGTTGGCACCGGATAGAGCATGGTTCAGGGCTGTTGCACGTAGGGTTGCTACAATTTGCAACAAAACAGCAACAATTCAGATTGTGGCAGTTTTCAGTCACTTATTATGCCTCTGAAAGTTGGACCATGACTAAGGATGATAGAATAATTGATGCCTTTGAATTGTGGTATTGGAGAAGATTCTTGAACAAACAGATATGTCTTGGAGGGAAATATGACAAAGCTTCACCTCTCATGTTTTAGCATCTTGCTAGGAGAGATTATTCCTTGTATAGAATGTCATAATTGGAAAGGGGGAGGGATAGTGAAGGCGAGGGAGCCCTTAACCAAGTGGATTGATACAGACTGCAGCAGTGGGCTTGAGTGTGTCAGAGATTGTGAGGATGGTGCAGGATAGGATAAGGTTTAGATTCGTTGTTCATAGGATCAATGTGAGTCATACTCAACTTGACAACACCTAACAACAACACAACTATGAGAGAGCTCTGGTCACTTATTGGTAAGGAGTAGTGCTGCCAACACAAAGGCACGTGTTTTGAATCTAGCAGCTGCTCCACAGAAGAAAGATGGGTAGTCTCCTCCTGTGTGATTTACCAGCTCTGAAACCTCACTGGCAGGTTAGCTATGAGTCATATCTTACCTGATAGTACGTAACAGTACAATACAATCATGTGTGATAGAATATCCCATTTCACCTTCCAGGGAATTCTGTGTTTCTAAGTAAAAATTTTGTACAATGGATTTGGGAAGAAAATGTAAAGAGACACAAGTGTTTTATATCTGTTACCAATGTTATTATATGCCATCAAGCTGACTCATAATGACCTTGTGAAAAATGGCTCTGAACCTTAATCTATACTGAGACTTCACCAATTGTTACACACACATGACCCTATGGCCACATTCCCAATGTCATTCTATCTCAGCCAGGGTCTTAGTCTCCTGCACTGACCCTCAACCCTTCTATTGTGATGTCCTTCTTCAAGGAATGACCCCCCTTTAGAGTTTTAAAATCCTTGCCTTCAAGATACAACCTAATTTCACCCTCTCCAGGACGTACCTGTTTGTTTTCTTGGTGGTCCATGATATGTCCAATTCACCTTCCTAGCACCACAACTCAAAAGCATTGATTCTTCTTCTGTTATCCTTATACATTCTCCACTTCTCAGCTGCATAGCAAGCAAGTGAGAAGATCATGGCCTGAATCAGGTGTATTTAAGTCTC
>NW_006399974.1:732913-733892 GCF_000299155.1 Elephantulus edwardii | reverse complement strand
TGTCTTATTGCTACTGCCAAGACTTCCAATACAATATTGAATAGGAGAGGTGATAATGGGCATCAGAGGCAAGGATTTCTGAAGTAGGCATGTGGTCAGGAGGGACCAGTCCTTGAAAAACATAATGCTTGTAAGGGTGTAGGGACAGCACAGGAGAGGAAGACCCCAGATAAGATGGATTGACACAGTAACTGGGGTCAGGGAGTAAGTGTGTCAGATATAGTGAGTCTGGCTCCCGATAGAAGAGGCTTCAGAACTGTTGTATATAGGATCGCTATGGGTCACAGGCAACTCAAATGGCACATAACAACAAATCACACAGGAAATTGTCCATCCTTCTCCTGCACAATAGTGAGTAGATTCAAACTGAATGCCTTTGGGACTGCAACACAACTTGCCACTTAACCACCAGAGCTTCCTGTGTAAGGATGTGTGGTGGTGTTGTTGTTCTGTCCCATTGAGTCACTTGTGACTCATAACAACCCTATCTGTGTATAAAAGCTCTGAACCCTGCTCTATCCTGTTCCAACCGTATTGTGTCTGACACACCTACCCCCATTGCCCTAGTCGCTGAATCAATTTATCTCATCAAGGGTCTTCCTCTCTTGTGCTTTCCCTCTGCCCTCACAAGCATGATGTCCCTCTCTAAGGAATGGTCCCTCCTTACAACATGCCCAAAGTATGTCAGACAGAAATTAAGAATCCTTGCTTCCAAGGAGCAGCCTGATTTCACCCTCTCTAGGATGAAACAATGAGCCTGTTTGTTATCCTAACTGTCTCCGGTATATTCAATACTCCAGCATCACAACTCAAAGACATCAATTTTCCTTCTGTCATTCCTAGTCATTGTCCAGCTTTCTGACATATAAGCAAGTAATTGTGAAGACTATGGTCTGGATCAGACACATCTTAGCCTCCAGACTGACATTGTTGCTCTACAGTACTATGAAGAGGTCCCTTAGAGCAGACATTTCCAGTG
>NW_006399974.1:730388-732463 GCF_000299155.1 Elephantulus edwardii | reverse complement strand
GTTTGCATAAACACAATTAAGTGTTCTGAGATTCCCATTCTTCTCAGAATCAGCCACAGTTTGTTGTGATTCACATAGTCAAATATCTTTGCATAGTCACAGATAGGCATTCCTCTGGTACTCTCTGCTTTCAAGCCAAAATCCATCTAACATTAGCTATAATATCCCTAGTACCGTGGCCTCTTCTAAATCCAGACTGCACATCTGACAAATCTCTGTTGATGTGCTGTTCCAGTTGTTTTTGGATAATTTTCAGCAGAATCTTTCTTGCATGTGATATTAATGATATTGTTCTACAATTTCTGCACTCTGTTGGGTCTCCCTTCTTTGGAATGGGATCAAATATAGAACTCTTACAGTCAGTTAGCCAGATAGATGTCCTCCAGATTTCATGATACAACTTGCTGAGCACATTCAGGGCAGCATCTATATGTTGAAGTACTTCAATTGGTATGCCATCGGTTCTTGGAGCCTTATTTTTGCCAATTCCTTCAGCGCAGCTTGAACTTCTTTCATCATCACCACAGGCTCTTGCTCATACATGTTTCTTAAAATTCTTCTGTGTCAGCCAATTCCTTTCAGTACAGTGACTCTATATACTCCTTCCATCTTCTTTAAATGCTTCCTGGACCATTTCATATTTCCCCCAAAACTTCCTCAAGTATTGCAACACAAGCCTTGAATTAGTTCTTCAGTTCCTTCAGCTGAAGAAATGCTAAGTTCATCCCTTTTGATTTTCTGACTCCAGCGCTTTGCACATTTCATTATAATATTTTGCTTTGTCTTCCTGAGCCATCTTTTGAAACCTGTTCTGCTAAATTTCTTGATTTCTTATGTTTGCTTCGGATTCTTGGCACTGTAGTGCATTATTCAGAGTCTCGTCTAACATCTATCTTGGTCTTTTCTTCCTCCTCTGTTTTTGTAATGACCTCCTGCATCCTTTCCGGATTATATTCTTGATATCCTCCCGCAGCTTATCTGGTCTCTGCTCATTAGTGTTCAAGGCCTCAAACTTGTTCCTAACATGGTTTTGAAATTCAAGTGGAATAGACTTAAGGTCAAATTTTGGTTCCCATTGATTTAATTTCATTTTCTTTATCTTCAGCTTGAACTTGCCTATCAGTAGTTAGAGGTCTGTTCCACAATCAGTACATGGCCTAGTTTTCACAGCTGAGCTTCTCCAGAGAACCTTTCCACAGATGTCATCAATCTGATTCCTATGTTTACCATCAGGTAAAATCCATGTGTATAGCCTGTGTTTGTGTTTCGTATAAAAAGTATTTGCAATGTTGTGTAAGTAAGTTAAAACAAGGTGCATACAGTTCTTACTGTTACATTACTGCATGATTGGAAACTTTTTAAAGTACTTAAAAGCCGCACATGCAATAAATCAAGTTATTATAATGAAATATTTGTTGCCTATAGGAGAGGAAGACCCTCTATAAGGTCGATTGATTCAGTGACGGGCGTTATGAGGATAATTGTGTCAGAGATAATAAGATTGGCACGGGACAGAGCAGAGGACAGGCTGTTGTACATAGGGTCACTATGGGTCGCAGGCAACTTGATGGCACATAACAACAACAACAAAGTAGTTAGTTAGGAGCCCCTCCTGGTTCAGTGAAAAGGTTGTTGATTTGAACCCACCAACCACTCCACAAGAAAAATATGAAGTGATCTACAAAGATTTTCCATCTTGGAAATATCCATGAAAGTGCTACTTTATCAGAGGTATAGGGTCACTATGAGTCAGAATGGACTCCACAGCAATGAGTTTGCTTTGGTTTGAGGGGTTGGTTCCATTGTTTCCAAATGAGGACAAATTTACATAATACTAAAGGGCAAATAGGAGATATTCTCAATTTAGTGGCCACATGCATATATTAACAAGATAATATTACCACACGTTTCTTAAGCTCAAGGAACTGAAGAACAAATTCAAACTTTGAGTTGCTATAATCAAAGATGCTTTAGGCAGAATATTAAATAATCCAGGAAGTATTAAAAGAAGATGGAAGGAATATACTGAGTCATCATATCAAAAGGAATTGGCAGATACAGAAGAATTTCATGAA
>NW_006399974.1:722415-729498 GCF_000299155.1 Elephantulus edwardii | reverse complement strand
GGATGGCAAAGAGATTGAGATTGTTCACAGTTTCAGTTTGCTCGGCTCCACAGTCAACACTCTTGGCACCAGCAGTCAGGAAATCAAAAAACATATTGCAATGGGAAAGTCTGCTGTTAGGGACCTCTAAAGTACTCAAGAGCAACAGTGTCTCTCTGGAGACTAAGGTCCGTCTGATACAGGCCATGGTCTTTGCAATCACTTGTTATGCATCAGAGAGTTAAACAATGACTAGGGAGGACAGAAGGAGAATTGATGCTTTTGAGCTGTGATGCTGGAGAAGAGTATTGAATGTACCATGGACTGCCAAGAAAACAAACAGATTCACCCTGGAGAGGGTTAAACCAGGCTGCGCTTTGGAGGCAAGGATTCTGGGGTTTCGTCTGACATATTTTGGGCATGTTGCAAGAAGAGACGGGTCCTTGGAGAGGGACATCAAGCTTGGGAGGGTGGAGGGACTGCACAGGAGGGTAAGACCCTCTATGAGATGGATTGATTCAGTGACTGGGGTAATCAGGATGGGTGTGTCAGAGGCAGTGCGATTGGCCCAGGATAGAGCAGGGTTTAGGGCTCTTGTACATAGGGTCGCTATGAGTTGCAAACGACTCGATGGCACATAACAACAACAACAACAATATTACCACACCTTCTCCTTTCTTATGACTAGCACACAACAGGTCTTCAATTAATACTTGTCCAATGAATGAATTCATGAATGAATGATTGTATGAATTAATGGCATCCAAAGAAACCATTTTCTTATAGCCATTCAAGCATGAACATAGCAAGCCTGTTAGTAAACTTCCTTTTTATCATAAGTAACAGAAACTAAAATTGTAAATGATACAAAGTCCCTGTTCTGGTAAAGACTAGTAGTTCAAACCCTCTTTGTTTAGTATTCATTGCTTCATCTTGATTGAATCCACAATTAACAACCTTAGTATGAGCAGTCTGAAAAGAAGGAAATGCATTGCACTGGGAAAATATGGAGTTGGGGATCTTTCCAAATTTTTGACAAGTAGTGATGTCAGTTTGAGAACTAAGGTGCGTCTGATTCAGGCTATAGTCTTTCCAATTACTAGTTATGCATCTGAGACCTAGACAATGAATAGGGATGACAGAAAAAGAATTGATGTCTTTGAGATGTGGTATTGAAGATCACTGAACATCCATCCCATGGACAGTAAAGAGAATTAACAGATATGCAGGTGAGAGTGCAGCTGGAGTGCCCTTTGGAGGCAAGGATCAAGAGGCTTCCCCTCATATACTTTGGATATATTGCTAGGAGTTGCTATTCCTTGGAAACGGACATGATATTGGGAAGGGTGGAGGGTTGGCGATGGAGAGGAAGACCCTCAACCAGGTGGACTAACAAGGTGACTGCTGCAATGGGCTCTTGTGTGTCAGGAAATGTGAGGATGGCATAGGACAGGATTAGGTGCAGATCTTTTGTTCATAGGGTCACTATGAGTTGTACTCAACTCGATGGCACCTAATAACAACAAGTTCAATTCCACATAGCAGTATAATGGCAAAGTCCTTAGCAATCTGCTTCTGTTAAGATTATAGGCATAAAAAAAAAACACTATAAAGTTGTTCTTGTGATTGTTATGTACCATCGAGTCACCTGTGACTCATAATGACCCTATGCACAGCTTAAACCTTGTCCTATGCTGCACTAATCTCACTGTCTCTGGTCCACCCACCCTATTGCCCCACTGTGTCAATCCAAATCCATCTCATACAAGGTGTGCCTCTCTTGAACTGACTTTCCATCTTTCCAAGCATGATATCCTTCTCTAAAGACTGGGCCCTCCTAGCAACATGCCCAAAGTTTGTGAGATGGAGCAGTTCTCTCTATATGCATTTTGTGTCAGAATCAAAATAACTGCAAAACTCTTTTATGGTTATTGTCATTGTGGCTGTTATGTACCAACAAGCCATCTATGACTCACAGTGACCCTCTGTGCAACAGAACAAAACCCTGTCCAGTGCTGCACCATCCCTCACAATCTCTTTAGTTCTTAAACTCATTGTCAGAGTAACTGTGTTTATCAATTTCCTTGTGGATATTCTTCTTTTATCGATAACTCTCTTGGAAAGGACACTTCTAAGCATGGTGTCTTTCTCCAGGGACTAGTTCTTCTGATAACATGTCCAAATTAATTGAGACAAAAATCTTCTCATTGTTGCTCCTAAGGAACACTATGGCTTCATTTGTTTGTTCTTTTGTCAGTTCCTGGTTGTGGTGGTGGTGATGGTTGTTATTGTTATGTGCCATTGAGTCACATGCAACTCAGAGTGACTCTAAGTACAACAGCTCTGAAGCCTTCCCTGTCCTGAGCCAGTCTCACTGACTCTGACACACTTACCCCTATTGCCCTAGTTACAGTATCAATCCATCTTATCCTTGTCTTCCTCTCCTGCACTGTCCCTTCTTTCTTTTGAGCAGTATGTCCTTCTCCAAGGATTGGTTCCTCCTGGCCATATACCCAAAGTATGTGAAACGGAGCTTCAAAATCCTAGCCTCCAATTATATTCACCAACACCAAAATTCAAAAGTATTAAATCTTCACTCTTCCAACTTTCACATACATATAAAGCAATTGAAAATACCATGGCTTGGGTCAAGTATACTTTATTCTTTAAAGTAATGTCTTTGCTCTTGAGCACATTAACGAGATCCTTCACAGCTGACTTTTCTTTTTTATTATTATTATTATTAAATTTTATTAGTTTCAATGAACATTCACAGGGATTCTGGGCTTTCACTCCTTCATTGCCGCACCATTCTCTCCACCCTCCTCCCCAGTTTGTTCTTCTTCCCCGCTATCCGAATGTCTGTTTTAATTGTCCAATTGCCACAGTGCTTGTCAAAGTCAGTTCTGATTAATCTCCTTTGTCAGTGTGTCCTTTGCCATTCCCTATCACTCCTCCCTGAGAGAGACTTCACCCTGATTCATAAGGAAAAGGGGATGGCGTATTCTCTTAGCTACTTCCTGCTGAAAAGGGACGCTGTGGGTTTCAGGGTGAAGATCTTATCATGGAGTTGCTTATTGGTCCAGTAGTAAAAATTCTTGCTTTATGTTGAAGTAAAAGCCATACTGAGTGTTTTATCATAGAGAGTTTTGTACCTCATCAAGCAAAAACAGAGACTGTATTGGAAGAACGTTGGGATAGTGTATAGAATCAAAGGAACCATTAAAACAAGGTTCAGGAAAGGACTAAATTAAGACAGTTCCATGTACTTCCTTAGCAAGGATTTGGGGGCTCTCCCTACGGAGTGTCACAATGTATCTTACCTACCAACAATTTCCTGTAATGCTGCTTCTGTCAACATTTCTGGTTTACGAGAGAGACAGACTGGCGTGCCTTAGATCAGATGTCTAGCCTAAGTCAGTAAGTGTGGCCAAGGGTGGAATGGGGCAGAGTTTCTACTTTCACTTGCATTACGCATCTGAGAAGAGAGCCTATCTGTGCAACCTGGTAGTCCATCAAAAAAGGGGAATGGCACATGGTGCAGCCACAATAAGAGGCCCCTACACAAAGAGCCATCAATTCCTCAGACCCATTGTCACAGCTGAGTTCCAGTAAGGTTGTAACAGAACCAAATAACAAGACAAGACATTTCTTTTTCTTTCTTGCTTGCTTGGCTATACTCTATTGGGCATCTGGTACAAAGATTTAAGAAGATAAAGCCTGTCTTGTTATGTTGTGTTACCCTATATGCCTTCGAGTCAAACACAACTCATAGTGACCCTTTTTTTACACAATAGCTCTGAATCCTGCTCTATCCTGAGCCAATCTCACTGACACTGACACTGACACACCTACCCTCATTCTCCCATTTATTGTGTCAATCCATCTCATCTGTGCTGTCCCTCATTCCTTCCAAGTATGATTTGTTGTTGTTGTTGTTGTTATGTGCCGTCGAGTCGTTTGCGACTCATAACGACCCTACGTACAACAGCCCTAAACCCTGCTCTATCCTGCGCCAATCACATTGCCTCTGACATACCCATCCCGATTACCCCAGTCACTGAATCAATCCACCTCATAGAGGGTCTTCCCCTCCTGCGCTGTCCCTCTACTCTACCCAGTATGATTACTTAGTTGAAATATAAATGTCAATTCCTCTTGAGCCATGCATCAGTGCTTGAATCAACGAGAAACATTATCAATGATTTACAGTATGACCAAAAAAAAAAAAAGTTCTTCTGCGGAGCTCTGGTGGCCTAATGGCAAGAAGCTGCACTGCAATCCCAGAGGTACACGGTCAAATCCACCAGGTGTTCTGCTGGAGAAGGAGGGACAATCCCCTCTTGTAACAGTCAGATCCGATCTGATGGTACACACATACAAAATAATGTAATTTTAAAAATTGTTCTTTCACAGTTGAAGGCATTTTTCCGTTCAATTGATAGCAAATACATTCATGAGACACTGAATTGGGAGACAGAGTAAAGTTGTGGCCAAGGGCCAAAACCACCCTACCAATCGGCTCAGTATACCTGCCTAGAGCATCTGGGCCTGAATCACCTGAAGACGACTCTAGAAAAGGAGAGAAGGAACAATTAATCATTCACATGAAAAAGGTAGTTTTTTACTTAAGTCAAATTCTTTCATATTTAACCTTGCATGTGACTCTAATGCCTGTGATAGATTTCAAAGAACCACAAACTCTCTAATTGCTAACATGAAGAGGAAGAGTCAATTTATCTACCCTTTAAAATAGATAAGGAAACTTTGTTACATGTTGGACTGCTAAATAAGATGTCAACAGACCCTATCAACCCTTCTGTAGAAGAAACATGAGGCAGTCTCTCCTGGGAAGATTTACAACCTTGGCAACCGGATAGGAGATCCTATGAGATGAAATGAGCTCAGAACTGTGACCTGACTTCTGGTTTGGGATTAAAAGTATGCACGAGAATGATTGTATGAAACACAATATGAATGAAGAGTAGCATGAAACACAGTGTATACAAACTTTGTGAGCAAACCAGTACAAAATTAAAAATAAAATGTATTTTGGTCTTGAAACTTGGTTTGGCTGTATATGGGGAAAAGTGACACTGAGTGAACACCAAACCTCTTCATTTTCAGATTGTTGATGAGCCTGCCTCCAATCCTGTTACTCCATCCTGCCTCATAAATCCAGCTTGAATGTTGCCATGAGTCCTAATTAACTTGACAATGAGTCTTTTTACAAAGCAAATCACCAAGCCTTTCCCCCCCTCCAATGGAGCTATTGTGTGGATTCAAACCACTAATTTATCTTTTAGCAGTCAAGTTCACTTAATCAGGACATCACCAAGACAATGTATGTATATTATAACATATATGAAACCAAATTCACAGGCAAACAAATCTTGATTTCATACCATTTGGGTGGAGGGGGGAATGTATATTCAGGATTTGGCTAATGTAGGCTTGTTCTTCTAAAGGCTTTTAAGATATTCAGACTGTCTATAAAATCTTCCCTCTAACATTAGCACATTTTCAAAATTCTAACTCGTCTTTTTGCATCATTTACTGAGAGAATTACCCTTAGTTTTATATGTTTCCAGTTCTGTTCTCCTGAGTGAGTTATCGGAAAGTTAACTGGGTAGTTGAAATCTATGGACCATCTCCCTGGATGTAGAGATTTGGCTTTGTTCCACTTCATCTTCCCTGACTTCCTGATTTGGAGATCTGTCACAGGCCCCTGCTGTGAGATCTTCTTGAGTCTGTTTTCCTTTTATCTTTACCCAGAGACTTACAAGAATTCGTCTTTGTTCCTCCCATTTCCATAGTTACTTTGGTATTTTAATATCTTCCTATGTCCTATCCTGCAGTTCTTAGAGGGAGAAGTTTATGGTTGCTAACTTTGAATATGGAATGAGAACAGGGATGTTTAATAATTAGCACAGAAGCCAGCCTCAAATTCCCACAGCTGGCCACATTGTAAACTCTTCTGTATTCATTATATTTTACAATGTTTTCAATAATATTCTGCTTCTCAAAGACTAAACAAGACGCACAGCCCTCCCTTCCCCTAAAAAAAAAAATCCTATTCGCTTTGTATGGCTCTACTTTTAATTTATTTTTAATCTATTACCTTTACTGTTTTTATGTCAGTTTGCTGTTTCTTTTCTCCCATGATTATTTGGTTTTCCTGTATCTGATTTACTCCACTCCCTTCCCTCGATGACTAGAGTCTGTTTTTACCTCTGAAAGGAGATAGTGATCACCCTGATAAACAATAGGCAAAAAAGAATTACAATAGAAGTTACAACATATTTTCAGAGATTTCTTCAATTCCTACTATTTCTCCAGGCACCAATACACCATGGCACCAGCTGCCTCTGTTCATAGTCACCACCTGACATACTTAAAGAAATAAAGCTGCCCTGGAATGAAAGGGAGGGAGACTGCTTCAGGAGAAGTTTGGAGCATTCTTGACTGAAAACACCAAAAAAACATTCTTGTAATTCCTCTTACACGAATTAACATTCAAAAAAAGAAAAACAAAGATTTGACTCCATTTTTCAAGAAAGCACTTACTGAGTGCCTTAATAACATGGTTTACATCTGTACATTTCAGTCTCCAAAGTATTTCAAATAATCTCACATTTGAGGTAGTAGATAATTAGCAAGTTATTTTACACCAAAAAACTCATAAGATATATAACAACTAATTATTTTCAATTTGTACGTAAGTACAATGGGATCTTGAAGAAGTTAACAGACCTATCTAATAAGACTTCTTGTTGCTATGTGCCCTTTAGTTAGAATAGCTGATCATCCAGTGGGTTTTCAGACATAGGAAATCATAGGGAGAAAATTGGCCATCTTTCTCCAAAGTTACAGCTGGCGTATTCAAACCACCTGCTGTTAGGTTTGCAGTGCAACTCCTAATGCACTCCCTTCCTATACGGCACTGTGGGTAAAGAGTTGCACTGTTAGTCCAAAAGTAGGGGGTTCAAATTCACGAGCCTCTCCTTTGGAGAAAAACGGACAATCTTAACTTAGTCCATGTAATTTTACAGCCTCTGAAAACTACTGGAAAGTCAAATATGAGTTACTTCTGACTGGAGAGAA
>NW_006399974.1:715110-721132 GCF_000299155.1 Elephantulus edwardii | reverse complement strand
TTGACGGCACATAACAACAACAACAATAACATGGGTCATAGGTGACTCGACAACACACAACAATAATATTATTGTCACCATCAGCACACGTGGTACCAGCAGTAAAGAAATCAGCAGATGTATCACATGGGGAAAATCAGCTGTCAGGGACTTCATCATTGTGCTGACGAGCAAGGACACCTGTTTAAAAACTAAGGTGCACTTGACCCACACCATAGTCTTTTCAATTACTTACTATGAATCTGAAAAATTAGTAATTACTAAGGATGACAAGAGAAGGATTTATGGTTTTGAGCTATGGTGTTGGAAAAGAGTACTGAATATCCCATGAACTGCCAAAAAGACCAAACACATATGTCCAGGAGCAAGTGTGGCCAGGGTACTCCTTGGGAGCAAGGATAGTGAACCTTTGTCCCACATACTTTGGGAATGTTGTTAAGAGGGATCAGTCCTTGGAGAAGAGCATTCTGCTAGGAAAGGTGGAGGGTCAGCATAGATTGTCAGCAAGATGGATTGACATGGTTACTATAACAATGGGCTCAAGGATACCGGTGACGGTGAGGACGGCATAGGATAGGCAAGGTTCAGATCTGTTGTTTATAGGATTGCTATGAGTCATAGTTGATTTGATGACGCACAACAACATCAGAGCCAACGGTTTTGCAGTATTTACTCTGTGCCAGGCATTGTTCTGCAATAGGCAAGAAAGTAATAGAAAAGTAATATTTCCATCATAATATTTTTAAAAGAAAAGGCTTTTAAAAAAGAGTCTGGAATATATGTTGAAGAAAACCTCTCTATCAAATTTAAATTCTTTAATTCTTGTTGTTTGCCTTTCCACTCTGTAATCTATAGCTGAACATTATAACATAATAAAATGACCTTCTGATCGGTAGCAAAGATGAATTTTTCCATTAACTTTTATGCTGTTACTGTAGTTATCTTACTATTGAGTCTGAATCAACCCAGAGTTGACCCTGAAGTGGGTTTTCGGAGGCGTCAAATCACATAAGAGCAGACTGTCCATCTTTTTCCTGCAGAGCAGCTGGTGGATTTGAAACACATGCTTTTGAGTTAGCAGCATAACTCCTTACCACTAAGCCCAACAGAACACCCATTTTCCATGACTGTTGCTATTATGTGGTGCCAACAAGTTGTGTACAACTCACAGAGACCTTATGAGTAATGGACCTAAACCCTGTCCGATCTTGCATCATTCTTATAATCCCTGAAACTCTTGAACCCATTGCCGCAGTCAGTATATAAACGGATCCCACATAGGGTTTTCCTCTCTTTCACATCCCTCTCTAAGGAATAGCCCCTCTCCTAACAACATAACCAACAAGCAATTCTCAATGGCTTCCTGTTCACTGGAGTGCTTGACAATGACTAAGGATGACAGAAGAATAATCAATGTCTTTGAGTTGTGGTGGTGCTGGAGAAAAGCACTGAACATTTCATAGACTGCCAAGAGAACATACAAGTCTATCCTGGAGAGGGTGAAGCCAGGTTGCTCCTTGGAGGCAAAAATTGTGAAGCTCTATCTCACATACTTTGAGCATGTTGCCATGAGGAACAAGTCCTTGGTGAAGGACATCATGTTTGGAAGGATGGAAAGTCAGCACGGGAGAGAAAGACCCTGGTTAGGTGGATTGACACTGATTGTGGCACTAGGGGCAGATGTGTCAGAGACAGTGAGACTAACTGAGGATAGGCCAGGTTCATAGCTGTTGTTCATAGGATTGTATGAGTCATAGTCAACTTGACGGTACATAACAACAACAGCAGCAAAACAAAATTGTCAAAATATGTGAGATGATGCCTCGTCGTCCTTGCCTCCAAGGAATACACTGGTTGCCCATTTTCCAAGACATATCTATTCTTCTGATAGTCAACTCAGTACTCTTGTCCAACAGTACAACTCAAAAGAATCAACTCTATTGTCATCCTTATTCATTATCCACCTTCAATACGCATAGCAGGTGACTGTAAAACATTACAATTTGAATTAGGTCTTGAAGCTGAAATCATTGCTCTTCAGGAGTTGGAGAAGTCTATGACAACAGATATTCCCAATGTTATACATCTTCTGATCTTCCAACTGCTGATACCAAGGTATTGATTGTGTATCCCAGTAAGATGAAATTCTTGATAATTTCAGTCTTTTCGCCATCTATCACAATGTTGTCTATTAGCCCAGTACTAACGATTTTTTGTTTTTTTAAATGTTGATATATAATCCACATTGACATCTGGAGTCTTCAATCTACAGTAAGTGCTTCAAATCCTTTGGAAAGTCCAGCTTTTCACATGCTTTGCTCAGTACACAGATTGAATAGGTATGGATAAAGGAAGGCTACAGCCCTAATGCACACCTTTCTTAAATTTATACCATGCAGTGTTCAATTGCTCTGTTCAAATGACAACAGCTTCTTACAGGTATAGGTTTCACGTGAGCACAATCAAGTGTTTTGAGATTTCCATGCTTCTCAATGTTAGCCATAATTTGTTGTGATTCACAAAGTCAGATCCCTTTGTGCAGTCAATAAAACACAGATAAACATTCTCCTGCTATTCTGTTGTCAGCCAAGATCCATCAGACATCATTGCTGATTTTCCTTGGATAGGAACTTCCCTAAAGGCAGTCACCAGTAAATGCCTCCAGTATACTCCTTAAGTTTGGGTTCTTCCTCCTGTTAAGCAGGAATAGTAAAACAAGAGTCCAGGCTTTTCTGTGCAAGCAAAGGAGGTGGTTTATTAGAGAAAATTTTTTGTAAAGGGAACCAAATGAGAACATGATCTTTTTAAAAGCTCTAGAGGTGGGGGGAAAAAATACATGTTTATTCATGAAAGGGTGGGAGGTTTCCTATCAATAGGGAAAGATCTTCATAATTACCCAGGAAAGAAGGAGGTGTCATCTGAGGTTGTCCTACTAGGATAATACAGCACATGTGCAGTTGTTATTTCAAGATATCTGCCCCTAGAAGTACTTTCTGAATCTCAAGGGGAGCAATATTCACATGATCAAAATGGCTACATGTATGCATGATTTGGCCGATTTCAGACATGCTGGGCTGTGCCCTTCAAGATGCTATCTCTAGTTGAGGTTCATGGTCATCATAGAACATGTCCTTTCAAGATAGCTGCTTTCTAGAAAGTCATACAGGAGTCACTCCCTGAAATCTATACTTCTCATTGTTGTTGTTAGTGGATGTCTTTGGGTAACTATGACTCACAGTAACCTGACGAACAAAGATCTGAACCTTACTCTATCACATGCCATCCTCATCATCTCTAAAATGCTCGAGCCCATAATTACAGTCATTGTGTCAATCACACTCTATAAGAACCACCTAAAATCTCTTCTTATTGTTATTTTCCTCTACAACTCATAGCAACCCTATGAACAAAAGCTCTGAACTCTGTCCTATCCTGGGCCAAACTCACTGCCCCTGACACACTGGCCCCCATTACCACTGTCACTGTGTCAATCTATCTCATCCAAGATCTTCTCCTGTGCTGACTCTCCATCTTTCCAAGCATAATGTCCTTCTCCAAGGACTTGTTCCACCTGGCAACATGCCCAAGGTATATGAGATAGAGTTTCAGTTCTTGCCTCCAAATTGATTTTATAAAAAACACAAATGGCAACTATACTCAGAGACCTTACCTGATGGAGTACACAGGAATCAGATGGATTATATCTGTGAAAAGAATTGTTGGAGAAGCTCAGTATCAACTGTGAAAACTAGGCCAGGTGCTAACTGGGACAGACCATTAACTACTCATGCATGAGTTCAAACTGAAGCTAGAGAAAATGAAAACAAATCTATAAAAACCAAAATTTGACCTTGAGTCTATCCCATCTGAATTTAAAACCATCTCAAGAACAGGTTTGAGGCCTTGAACACTAATGAATGAAGACCAGATGAGCTGTGAGAGGATATCAAGAATATTATCCCTGAATGCAAAAGGTCATTACAAAGACAAAAGAGGAAGAAATGACTGAGTTGGATGTCAGAATTTACTCTGAACATTGCACTAGAGCATCAACAAGGCAAAACAAACTGGTGAAATCAGAAAGTTAGTAAGCTGAACAAAAATTTCAAAGGGTAACCTAGGGCACAGGGGAGGGGACCAATGCAAAGTATTATGACAAAATGCACAAAGGCTGGAATCAGAAAATTAAAAGGGATGAACTCAGTTGGAGTTTCTTAAGCTGAAGGAACTGAAGAAGAAACTCAGGCAACAAGTTGGGATACCAAAAGACATTATTGGCAGAATATTGAAAGAGCCAGGAAGCATCAAAAGATTGAAGGAGTACACCGAGTTACTGTACCATAAAAGCACTGTTGACACTGAAGAATTTTGTGAAACAACATATGATCAAGAAGCTATAATGATGAAGGAGGAAGTTCAAGCTGTTCTGATGGAACTGGCAAAAAAATAAAGCCCCAGAATTTGGTGGAATATTAATTGATACATTTCAACAAACAGATGCAGCCCTGGACATGTTCACCAGGTAGTGTAAACAAATCTTCAGGACAGCTACCTAACAAAGTGACTGGAAGATATCCATATTTGTTCTCATTCCCAAAACAGGTGATTCAAAAGAGTGTGGAAATTATCAAACATTATTCCTATTGTCTCACTTAAGCACAATCCTGCTGAAGATTATCCAAAAATGACTGGAAAAGTACATTGACAGAGAACTACCAGAAATATATGCTGGGTTTAGAAGGGGCACTAGGGACATCATTGCCAATGTCAGATGAATCTTGGCTGAAAACAAAGAGTACAAGAAATATGTCCATTTGTGTTTCTTTTGAAAGTATTTGTCTGTGTGGCTCACAATAAATTGTGGCCAACACTGAGAATAGAATTCCAGAACACTTGATTGTGCTCATGGAAAACCTATACTTAGACTAGGAAACATTTATCAGAACAGAGCAAGATAACACTGCATGCATGGTTCAAAATCAAGAAAGGGGTGTGTCAGGAATGTGTCCTTTCTCCATACTTTTTCAATCTATTGTTGTTGTTGTTATTGTTGCTATGTGCCATCAAGTCATCTGCAACTCACAGCAACCCTATGTCCAATAGCTTCAAAGCCTGCCCAGTCCTGAGCCAATCTCACTGATTCCAACACTGCTACTCACATTGCCCCAATTATTATGCCATTGCGTCTCATCTGAGGTCTTCCTCTCTTTTGTTGTCCTCCATCCTTCCAACCATAATGTACTTCTCCAAGGACCAGTCCCTCCTGGCCATGTACAAAAAGTATGTGAGACGGATAGTCAATATCCCAGCTTCTAAGAAGAAACTAGGTTTATTCTCTCCAAAACAGACCTATTTGTTTTCTTGGCAGTCCATGATATGTGCAAAAGTATTCTCCAGCACCACAATTCAGAGTAGTTTATTCTTCTCACATCATTAGTTGTTGTCCAGCTCTCTGATGCATAGCAAGTAATTGTGAAGACCATGGCCTGGACTGAGTGCAGCTTAATCTCAAGATTGGCATCATTGCTTCTCAGTACTCTGAAGAGGTTCCTGATAGCAGATTTTCCCAGTGCAATTCGTCATTAGATTTCCTGACTACTGATGCTGAGATTGTTGATTATGGAGCCAAACAAGGTGTAATTGTTAACAACCTTAATCTCTTCTCCATCTATCATGGTGCTGCCAATTGGCCCAGTGATGAGCATCTTTGCTTTCTTGATGTTGAGCTTTAATCCATACTGAAGACTACAGTCCTTGACCCACTCCAACAAGTGCTTCAGGTCCTCTTCAGTTTCAGCAAGCAAGGTTGTGTCTTCTACATAACGCAGATTTTTGATGAGTCTTCCTCCAATCTTGATGCGACATTCCTCCCATAAAGCCCAGCCTCCTGAATTATCTTTTCTGCATGCAGATTAAAACGTATGGAGAGAAGATCTTCACCCTGAAACCCACAGCGTCCCTTTTCAGCAGGAAGTAGCTAAGAGAATACGCCATCCCCTTTTCCTTATGACTCAGGGTGAAG
>NW_006399974.1:708658-712875 GCF_000299155.1 Elephantulus edwardii | reverse complement strand
TCTCACCACTAGGCCAACTGGCTGCATCATGATAGATGGAGAAGAGATTGAGATTGTTTAACAATTTCATCTTGCTCAGATGCACAATCAGCATTCTTGGGACAAGCAATCAGGAAATAAAAGAAAATTTCAAAAACCAAGTTGCATTGTTAAAGTATGCTGTCAGAGGCCATTCCAGAGCATTAAAGAGCAGCAATATCAGTCCAGAGACTAAGGTGTACCTGATCTAGGCTGTGATAGTCTCAATTACTTGCTATGCATCAGAGAGCCGGACAATGACTTAGAAGGACAGAAGAATCGATGCCTTTGAGTTGTGCTGCTGGAGTAGAGTATTGAACACACTACGGACTGCCAAGAAAACAAACAGATCTATACTATAAAGGGTAAAACAAGGTTTGTTGACTATAACTCATCTTGACCCTATGAATAATATGAACAATGCATCTGAACCTTGCCTCATCCTGTGCCATCCTCATCATCTCTGGCATGTCATTATTACAGTCACAGTGCCAATTGATCTCTATGAGGGTCTTCCTCCATTTCAATGATCCTCCACATTGCCAACCCTGATATTATTTTCCAAGAACTGGTCACTTCTAACAAGATGCCCAAATTATTTAAAACGAAGTTTTGACATCACTGCCTCTAAGGAGCACACTGATTGCACCTTCTCCAAGACATACTTGTTCTTTTGACAGTCCATGGGATATGCAGTACGCTTCTCCAATACCACACAAGTCAAAGACATAGATTCTTCAGCGCTCATCCTTGTCCCACTTTGAGATGCCTAACAAGTAATTGACAAGACCATATCTTGATTCAGATGCATCTTAGTCTTTAAATTTACATCATTGCTCCTTAACACCTTATAGACATCCTCAATAGCTGATTTACTTGTATTAATGGCTTAATGAGGATTCAACTATTGCTTCCCATCAGTGAAACTGACCTTCTTGTGAAGAGGAGGGAATCAGCATATAAATGTGTTCAAACTTTACAAATAAACCAGTATAAAATAAAATAAAAAATTATAAAAGAAGACACTATGAAGCTTAAATTTCCTTAATAAATAATATTATCAAACCATCTAGTGTATCACCAGTTTTAATAAGTTAGGTGACCTTGGATCAAAACCAAAAATCCCTCTGAAAGATATTCTACCAAAACATTATTGGTCAAAGATGTTACATTTAATTGACCATAGATTAATCAACCACACAGGTTACTCTAGAGATAACAGAGCAATCCTATTTTAGAGTCAATATTGACAAAAGGGTTTACTACTTCCTTTTTGGATCAGGACATCCAAATGATGTAGCAGCTATCAATGTTTTGTTTGTTAAAATGATTAAAGTTCTATGTGATCTAAGGTCAGACTCAAGTAATCTAGGTCGATTTGTATTTATACCATATTTTCTTCCAGCACAAATGGATACAATTTAAAAAGGTCACCTTAACCGAAGTGCCCTCAACTTGAATGAATGAAATCATCTCAACTCATAATAATTAAATAAAATACTAACATAGAATAGGCCAAGTTAAGAAAGCAGAGTCCAGAAATTGGGTAAAACATAAACCTTTATACCAAGGGTTCAACTCTTCTTCTTAACAGTGTTTCTAATTAACCTCATCTCACTTCCTGTCCCCATTTCAGTAGCAGTTGCATTCCTTACACTAACTGAATACAAAGTGCTTGAAAACATGCAACTACATAAGGGCTGCAATATTGTACGGCCTTACGGCCTTCTCCACCCATCCAGATACAGTAAAACTATTTGTTAAAGAACCACTGTGTCCATTCACGTTCTACATCCTTATATTCACTATCACGTCATTCCTAGCTCTCCTGTTAACCCTAATAATATGAATTACAATACCCTTGCCTTAGAAAGCTCTGGTGACTTAGTGGTAAGAAGCTCTACCGCAATCCCAAAGACAAGTGGTTTGAATCCACCAACTGCTCCACAGAAGAATGAGGGGGTAAACCTCCTCTCTTGCAATTTACTGCCTCTGAAAACCTGCAAGAGAGTAAGCTGTGAGTCAGTTCCAATTTGATGGCAAACAACACCTATTCTGTATCTACTAATCAGCATAGATCTTGGTCTGTTGTTTACTCAAGCACTATTGAGCCCAGAGGTGAATTCTATGATCAGAATGAGCTTCTAAGTTTAAATATGCCCTAATTGAAACTCTAAAATTGTTTTTTGTTGTTAGGTGCCACGGGGTTGACTATAACCCATAGTAAGCCTATGAACAACAGATCTGAACCAGGCCCTACTCTGCACTACACTTCTTATCTCTGATCTTCTCAAGCCCATTGTTAAAGTCACTGGGTCAATTCATCTTGTTAAAGATTTTCTTCTCTTTATCTGTTCCCCCACCTTCCTTAGCATAATATCCTTTCCCAAAGACTGATTCTTTCGGACAACATGCCCAAATTATGTGAGATAAGATTTCACCATACTTGATGCTAAGGATCACGCCAATTACCCTTCATCTAAGCAGATGTGTTTGTTATTTTGGCAGGCCATGAAATATGCAGTACTCTTCTTCAACACAATTCAAAAGCATTACTGCTTCTTCCATCCTTATTCATTGCCCAACTTTCACATCATTGTTGTTGTTATATAGCGTAGAGTCTACCATGACTCATAGCAACCTTATTCAAAACAGTTCTGAACCCTACTCTGTTGGCAAGCCTGCTCTCTTCTGGGCCAATCTCACTGTCTCTGACATACCTGCCTTTGTTGTTGCTATTATGTGTCATTGAGTTGCCTGGAACTCATAGCAACCCTATGTATGCCAGTGCTGAAGCCTGCCCTGTCCTGAGCCAATCTCACTAATTCCAAGACATCCATTGCCCCAGTTACTGTGTCAATCCATCTCATCTGGGGTCTTCCTCTCCTGTGCCATCACTCTACTCTTCCAAGCATGATGTCCTTCTCCAAGGACTGGCCCATCCAGGCCATGTGCCCGAAGTATGTAAGATAGAGCTTCAAAATCCCTGTCTCCAGGGAGAAACTTGGTTTAACCTTCTCTAAGACAGAACTGTTTACTTTCTTGTCAGTCCACTGTATGTTCAAGACTCTTCTCCAGCACCACAACTCAAAGGCATCAATTCTTCTTCTGTAATTCTTAGTTACTGTCCAACTCTCTGATGCATAGCAAGTAATTGTGAAGACCATGGCCTGGACTGAGCGCAGCTTAGTCTCAGGACTGAAATCATTGCTTCTTAGTACTCTGGAGAGGGCCCTGATGGCCGATTTTCCCAGTACAATTCATCTTTTGATTTCCTGACTGCTGATGCTGAGATTGTTGGTTATGGAGCCAAACAAGGTGTAATTGTTAACAACCTCAATCTCTTCTCCATCTATCATGTTGCTGCCACTTGGCCCAGTGGTGAGAATCTTTGCTTTCTTGATGTTGAGCTTCCATCCAAATTGAGGACTACAGTCCTTGACCTACTACAACAAGTGCTTCAGGTCCTCTTCAGTTTCAGCAAGCAAATTTGTATCTTTGGCATAATGCAGGTTGTTGATGAGTCTTCCTCCAATCCTGATGCCACATTCCTCCTCATAAAGCCCAGTCTTCCAAATAATCTTTTCTGCATTTAGATTGAAATGGTATGAAGACAGGATGCTTCCCTATTGCACTCCTTTCCTGATTTTGAACCATGCAGTGTTTTCTTGCTCTGTTCTGAAGACTGCTTCCTGGTGTGAGTATAGGTTTTGCATGAACACAATCAAGTGTTCTGGGATTCTCATTCTCCATGAAGTTAGCCACAATTTTTTTGTGATCCACCTGTCAAATGCCTTTGCATGGTCAATGAAATACAGTTAGACATTAATCTGGTACACTCTGCTTTCTGCCAAGATTCATCTGACATTTACAATAATGTCTCTAGTGACATGACCTCTTCTAAAGCCGGCTTGTATTTCTGCTAGTTCTCTGACTCTGTACTGTTCCAGTCATATTTGGATAATCTTCAGCAGGATTTTGCTTGCATGTGATACTAGTGATATTGTTCAACATTTTCCACACTGTCAGGTTACCTTTTTTAGGGGAATTAATATAGATCTCTTCCAGTCAGTTGGTCAATAGTTGTCCTCCAGATTTCTTGGCACATTCTGGTGAGCATGCCTTGGGCAGCATCTGTTTGTTGAAATACGTAAATTGTTGTTTGTTGTTATGTGCCGTCGAGTCGTTTCCAACTCATA
>NW_006399974.1:683081-706683 GCF_000299155.1 Elephantulus edwardii | reverse complement strand
TCATTAGTGTTCAAGGCCTCAAACCTGTTCCTGAGATGATTCTGAAATTCAGGTGGTATGAAATCAAAGTCATATTTTGGCTCCTTAGCATTCCATAAATTCCTAGGGTCTTGTTACCCCAATTACTATGTCCATATATCTCATCCAGAGTCGTCTTTTCCTGCACTGTCTCTCAACACTTCCAAGCATGAAATCCTTCTCCAAGCACTGCTTCTTCCTAGCAACATGCCCAAAGTAAGTTATATGAAGCCTCAACATCCTTGCCTCAAAGGAGCTGTTTAGTTTCACCCTCTACAAAACACACCTGTTAGTTCTCTTGGTAGTGCATGGTATGTCCAATACTCTTCTCCAGCACCACAGAATAAAGACATCAATTCTTCTGTCATCTTTAGTCATTGTCCAGCTCTCTGATGCACAGCAAGTAATTGCAAAAACCATGACTTAGATCAGACACACCTTAATCTCTAGACTGACATCATTGTTCTGCAGCACTCTGGATTTTCCTAATGCAATTCATCTTTTGATTTTTTTTGACTACTGGTGCCAAGAGTGTTGATTGTGGAACCTAGCGAGCTGGAATTGTTAATAATCTCAATCTCTTATCCATCTGTCATAGTGCTGCCAATTGGCACAGTGGTGAGAATCTTTTGTCTTCTTGATGTTGTGCTTCAGTTCATATTATAGTCTGCAGTTCTCCACCTTCTGCAGAAAATTATTCAGGCCTTCTTCAGTTTCAGCAAGTTTGTGTCATCTGCATAACTTAGGGTGTTAATGATTCTTACTGCAATCCTGATTTCACATTCCTCCTCATAAACACCAGCTTCTTAAATTATTTGTTCAGCATACAGATTGAGAAGGGATGGAGACAGAACATATCCCTGACACACTCCTTTCCTGATTTTGAACGATGCAGTGTATCTTCCTCTGTTCTGACAACTGCTTCCTGGTCCAAGTACAGGTTTTACATTCGCACAATTAAGTGTTCTGGGATGCCCATTCTTCTCAAGGTTAGCCACAATTGTGATCCACACAATCAAATGCCTTTGCATCATCAATGAAACACAGATGTTTTATATCGTAAGTACTGAAAAGACTATAGCTTGAATCAGGCACACCTTATTCTTTAAACTGGTATTATTGCTCTTTAGCACTTTGGAGAAGTCCTTGACAGCTCATTTTCCCAAAGCATAGACTTTTTGATTTCTTAACTCTTGTTACCTTTGGCATGTATTGTGGATTCAAGCAAACTGAAACTGTTGACAGCTTCTATCATATTTCCATCTATCATAATGTTGATTATTGGTCTTGTAGTGAGGATTTTTTTTTTCTTGATATTGAGATACAAGCTATATATGTACTCTTTGGTCTTCTTTAGCAAATATTTCAAGGCTATTCCGTGTAGGAGGACATCATGTTTCCAAAGGTGAAAATAGTGAAGAGAGGAAGCTTCTCAAGTGGATTGACGCAGTGTGTCAGAGACTGTGAGGGTGGCACAGGGTAGGATAGAATTCAGATTTGCTGTTCATAGAGTCACTATGAGTCATGCTCAACTCAATGGCACCTAAAAACAACAATAAGGCAGTTCAGATCAGGAAAGCCAACATATCATTAATGCAATCACCCAAGAACACACACTAAATAAGTAGTCCAAGTACCTGAATGTTCCCTCTTTGCAAACTTTAACTCTGCTAAGAGCTTTCAGGTGTTGTGCCAATGACTCCTGCATGAGCTTCTAAAGAGCAGCTGTCTTGAATGTGTATGTTCCCTCATCGTCAAGTGGTGCTTCACCTGTAAATGGCCATATTTAAAGCCACATGCACGTGTTTCTGAAACTTTCTAAATCATGGATACCATTGGCCATATTAATCATCTGTCCATGCTCTCCATAGACCCAAAAAAGTGCTTCTGGTGGCAGCTATCCTGAAAGAATAACTGAGCATGCGATTAATCATCCTAATCTTTCCCACATTGAATTCATAGGTGTTTCAAGTAACTACAACATCCTATGCTGCCTGAGACAAAAAGCCCTCCCTAAAACTGATAGATGGAAGTTGAACTTCTTCTAAATGTAATATCGAAATCAGCATGAAAGACCAATAACATTGTGAGGTGTAAGTCATGACAGAAGTGACTTGTTGTCTAAGCCATCATATCAAAGGGTTGCTGGGGTGAAGGGTATGGGGCAGGAAGATGTGATTGACCATCCACTTCCAAAATATAACAGGCCTTCAAAAACCCTAGGTACAATAGAACACACATAGAGTTGAGTAACAGATATGGCAACTGAGGCCAACCCTTCAAATTTGGAAACACAAAGGAAGAGGAAGAGTTGCAAGCAGAAACTATGATAGGAACATGGAATGTGAGAAACATGAATGTGGGGAAAGTGGATATCATTAAGAAAAAAATGGAACTCACAAATATTGACATATTAGGTATTTCCAAAATTGGATGAATTGGCATGGGACATTTTGAATCAGACGATCATATGATCTGCTATGCTGGAGATGAAAAGATGAGGAAAAAATCAGGGTCACTTTTATAGTTAAAAAGGCTGTTTCTATACCCATTTTGAAATAGTGTTGTGACAGGATAATACGCATATGCATACAAGGAAGACCTGTTAATACCACTATAATTCAAATTTATGCACAGCCAGTACCAAAGAGGAAGAAATAGAAGACTTCTACAAAATTTTGCAGTCAGAAATCAATTGAACATGCAACCAAGATGCATTAATAATAATGAGCAGCTGAAATGCAAAAGTTGGGAACCGGGAAGAAGGCTTAGCAGTCAGAAAACATAGACTTGGTGACATAAATGAGGCTGGGAACAGAATGATAGAATTTGGCACAACCAATTATTTATTCGTAGCAAATACTTTTATAAGAAACATAAATGCAGGCTATACATATGGATTTCACCTGGTCAAATGAATGGGAATCAGGTTGATTACATCTGTGGAATAAATCTTTGGAGAAGTTTAGTATCACCAGTGAAAACTAGGCCAGGTGCTGATTGCGGAACAGACCATCAGCTACTCATAAGCAAATTCAAGGAAGGTTAAATCAAATCCACAGGAATGAAAATTTGACCTTTAGACTATCCAACTTGAATTTAAAAACTCAGAAACAGATTTGAGGTCTTGAACACTAAACAACGAAGACCAGATGATCTATGGAAGGGTATAAAGAGTATCATCCATGAAGAATGCAAAAGGTCATTACAATGACAAGAAGGAGGAGGAGAAAAGACTAGAATAGATGTCAGAAGAGACTGAATTTTTCACTAGAGCATTGAGAAGTCAAAGCAAAGGGAGAAAATCAAGAAGTTAAGGAGCTAAATAGATAATTTCAAAGGGCAGCACAGGAAGACAAAGCAAAGTATTATAATGAAATGTGCTAAGAACTGGAGTCAGACAATAAAAAGAAAAAATACTCAGTATTTCTTAAGCTGAGGTAACTAAAGAACAACTTCAAGCCTTGAGTGTTATGAGCAGTTTAAGTGTAAGAAAAATATATTATTTTGCTGTAACACATATTATGAAATATCTTAAGTTGTTGTAATTTTCTGTAAAATGCATTATGAAATACGTTTGCTGTGGGAAAATATAATGAATTTGATGCTTAAGAATAGAAATGAGAATATTTGTGAAAAAAAATATACTAACAGTTTAACATGCTGAAATAGGCCTCTTTGAGGCCTAGAGCCCTACTGACCACAAGAGGTGCAAGCCCTTGATAAGAGAATATAACTGATAATAACTTGCCAGTAAAACTACTTGCCTCCATATGTGTGAATCCTGATGAAGGAATGTAACTTGTTACTGCCCATGTTGCTAAGAGAACGTAACTTGTAAATTTAAGGGTAAGAAATATATTGGGAATCTACTGTATGTTAGAAATAAGAAATATGTAAACTTACTATGTTATAGGTTAGAAATAAAATAATAAAATATGTTAGGCATTTGCTCTTAGAAATTATGTTAAGAATAGTTGTGAAAATATACTCTTATTGGCTCTGGGGCCCCACTGACCACAACAGGTGTGGACCCTTGATAAGGAGATACAATTGGTTACTGCCATGTTGCCAAAGAAACACAACTAGTATTGAACGTAATTGGTCAAACCCATATTGTTATTCAACATGTCCCAGCATGCCCCTATTTGCCTCACCATAATGTAAAGTGGGAAAGCCAGACTAGATAAAATTCTGGCTGTGGCCAGCAACTTCTTTCTGCACTTCACAATGAGCTGAACATTGAAGACCCAAAGGCTCTGTTTAGAGCCAAGAACTGTGGCCTACACTGATGGATATGAGCTTCTCAGACAGAGGAGGATTCTGCCCACACTGACGAACCGTGGCTACATCAAACTGCTGAACTAGTGGAGAACCCCTCCCCCCCCATCCCTGACTGCACCAATGACCAAGAGAGGCAAAAGAAGGAGACTAGTTGGGATCCCTGGGTGAGTGAGTGTTCCCCACTGTTGTTGAATCAATATGCTGGGATAAATTTATAAATTGCAACGTAGATAAATTTTAATTAACTGTTTAATGCTTGCTATGAATTGATAAATCAATAAGTTGTGATGAATTTATGAATTGCAATGTAGATAAATTGCAATTAACTGAGCTTGCTATGAATTGATGAATCAATATATTGTGGTAAATTTTTTAATTTCAATGTAGATAAATTGCAGTTGTTGCTATGAATTAATTGCTGAATCAATAAATTGTAATTGGCTTTTGTAATATTTCTATGAGTAATTAAGGCTTAAGGAGGCTCATGACACTTCAGTAACAATACTTAAGGATGTTATGGGTAGAATATTGAATGATTCAAGAAGTATTAAAAATGGAAGGAGTATATAGAGTCACTGTACCAAAAAGAATTGGCTGGCATGAAAGAATTTCCAGAAACAACACATGATTAAGAGGCAAGTGTGATGATGGAGGAAGTTCAGGCTGCTCTGAAGGACTTGGGGGGGTGGGGGGAAGCCCAAGGAATTGATGGAATACCAATTGACGTATTTCAACAAACAGATGCTGCCCTGGACGTGCTCACCAGGTTGCGTCAAGAAATCTGAAGGACAACTACCTGGCCAACTAACGGGAAGAGATCCATATTAATTGCCATTCCAAAAACAGAAGTAACCTGACAGAGTTTGGAAATTATCATACAATATCATTTATATCACACGCAAGCAAAACCCTGCTGAAGATTATCCAGAAACTACTGGAATAGTAAGTACATTGCCAGAAAACTACCAGACATATAAGCTGGGTTTAGAAGAGGCCCTGGTACTATAGACATTCTAACCAATATCAGATGGATCTTGCCAGAAAGCAAAGAGTATCAAAGGAATGTCTATCCATATTTCATTGACTATGCAAAGGTCTTTCTGTAGATCACCTTGAGGAGAACGGGAACCCCAGAACACTTGATTGTGTTTATGTGAAACCTATACTTGGACCAAGAAGCAGTTCTCAGAACAGAGCAGGGAAACACTGCATCGTTCAGAATCAGGACAGGAATGAGTCAGGGATGTGTCCTGTCTCCATACCTTTACAATCTATATGCAGAACAGATTCTTCAGTAGGCTGGGCTTTATGAGGAAGAGTGTGGCAACCTTGATACAACCTTGCTTGCTGAGAGTGAGGAGGACCTGAAGTGCTTGTTGCAGAGGGTCAGAGACTGTATTCTTCAATATGGATTGAAGCTCAACATCAAGACAAAGATTCTCACCACTGGGCCAATTTGCAGCACCACGATAGATGGAGAAGAGATTGAGGTTGTTAACAGTTACAGCTTACTCGGCTCCAAAATCAACACTTTTGGCATCAGCTGTCAGGAAATCAAAAGGCAAACTGCATTAGGGACCTTTCCAGAGTACTGAGAAGCAATGATGTCAGTCTAGAGACTAAGGTGTGCATAATCCAGGGCATCATCTTCGCAATTACTTGCTATGCATCAGAGAGCTGGATAATGAATAAGGATGATAGAAGAAGAATGCCTTTGAAATGTGGTGCTGGAGAAAAGTCTTGAACATACCACGGACAACCAAGGAAACAAACAGATCTGCCTTGGAGACAGTGAAACCAAGTTTCTCTTTGAAGGCTAAGATTTTAAAGCTCTGTCTCACATACCTTGTGCATATGGCCAGGAGGGACTGGTCCTGGAGAAGGACATCATGCTCAGAAGGGTGGAGGGACAGCGCAGGAGAGGAAGACTCTGGATGAGATGGATTGATATGGTAACTAGGGCAATAGGGGTAGGTATATCAGAGTCAGTGAGATTGGCATTGTAGATAAGGTCCCTATGAGTCACAGGCAACTTGATGACACATAACAGCATCATGATGAACAGAATCAAGTGGAGAGAGACAAAAACAAAGAGAGGAGATGAGTACCTATTAAAATAGTCCTGGCATGAGATAGCAAGGGCTTGAACTAGAGTAATGAGTGGGAGAAAGAGAAGGGCAAAGGCTACAATCACAAAGAAGACTAACAAGATCTTAGTGGCTGGTAGGAGGAGGGGATATGAGAAAGGAGGAGTAAAAAAAAAATTGCTTTTTTTCAAAATTGTATTTTCAAATCTCAGAAAGTGAGACAATTATAATGCCATGTTTTAGAAACAGATATTGCTATTGATTAGATTTTGTTCCCCTAAAAAAAATGTTGTCAGGAGGGGCTAGTCCTTGGAAAATATGTCATAATGAGTAGAGAGGGGCAGAGAAAGAGAGAAAAATCCTCAACAAGAGGTACTGGTACAGTGACTATAGCAAAGAGTTCGATTATAACAGATATTGTGGGGAGGGCACAAGGTAGTGCAAACTTCAGATCTGTTGTTAATAAGGTCACTGAGTCATGGTTGACTCAATGGCATCTAAAAACATTACTCTTCCCCAGTCATACTTTTAGTGTTTTCCAACATGAATGGTTATCGTCCAGTACCATATCAGACAATACTTATAACTCAAAGTAGGCTTCTTGGGGTTCCCTGACAGCTAAACTTTTTTCTCCCCCCCCCTTTCTGTTAATTTTTCATTGGTTTGTGTACAAAGTTCATACACATTATGTTCCACACTATATTCACATTGTGTTTCATACAAGTATTCTTATTCATTATGTTTTATAAAATCAATCACCATTAAACCATTACCTGTCTTTCCACATCCCCACCAGATCTTTCCCATTTCCTTTTCCCTTACCCCTGCATCCACCAAATTGTGAGACTTTATGATTTCCCCCCCTGCCCACTCTAACCCTTCTGTTCCCACACCTTCACCTCTTGGATCCCCATGCATGTTTTACTGGCTCTCCTTCTGTTTTTAAAATAATGGTCCTACAGAGTATTTTTTGGAAGCAGAAGTGGTCTCCACTTCCTTAATAACATGCCTCTGGAAACTTTATGAACTTTGATAAATGTCAGTAGTAATAGAGAGGCCTCATGCCTTTTGTTCATAGAGTCTCTATGAGTTGTGCTCGACTCGAAGGCAATCAACAAAAACAACAATGTAGTATTTATGCTTATGAGACTAAGTTCACTCAGCATAATCTCTAGTCTCACCCAAGTTTTCAAAATCATAGCTCCTAAATGTTGTGCAGTATTTTATCATGTTAATGTACCGCAATATCTGAATCTATTTTATTGTAGTTGAACATTTGGACTCTTTCCATGTTCTTATGATTGTCAATAAAGTTGCTATGTTTGTGTACAAATCTCCATTGGTGTCTCAGTTCTAATTTCTTTAGAAGTGGAATAGTTGAATCATATGAAATTTCTATGTACAGCTTTTTGAGGAAATGTCAAACTGCCTTCCAAAGAGGTTATATCATTTTGCACTCCTACCAACAGTATATGAAAGTTTCTATCTTTCAACATCCTCTCTTTCATTTATTGCTTACTGTCCTATTAAACTTTGCCATCACTATTGTGGTGAGATGGTCTCTCAGTGTGGTTTGGATTTGCATCTCTCTTATTGCCAGTGATTTTGAGCATTTCTTCACGTGTCTATGGCTATCTGAATGTCTTTCTCTGTAAAAGTCTTTCCATGTGTCTTGCCCAATCACATCTGCTAGGATCGCATTGACCATACATTTGTCCATAGTCCCAGTTTCCATAAAAAAATGCAAAGTCATTGTCATCAAGTAAAAAATTACTCATATCTGACTCTTTACTGGGTTCCAAGGCTGTAAATTGGGCAGGAGGAGATTGCCTATTTTCCTTCTCTGGTGAATTAAAACTGCTAGAAAGGCATGGCCTATGAGGGTTAGCAGCCCGACGCCCAATGGACTAACTACATCATTAGATTTTCCTTAATCCATGAAAAGCCTATTATAGTAACCTTTCACGGCTCAATTATTTTCTAGTTTGAATTGGTTTTGCTAATAAACATATCTTTTCCTTAATGAAAAGTATACTGTGATTTTGCATGGTGTCAAGGGTTTATTATTCAAAATGGCTCTCCTAGCTATTGACTTTGACTTCGCTATGTGGATAGGCTGGGGTAAGTGACTAAGTTGTGTTGGTCTATTCATAAGGTGATTGGCTAGTCTTGTCATTAAACTGACCAGATTCAGCAACAGAAATTAAGACTCTCACTCCCAGGAAAGGAGAAGCAGAATGCAGTGCTCCCTTTGAGGCGAAACATTGTTGTGCCAGCCAGGCCTGCAGGAAAGCAGCTGCTGCTGCAGCAGAGAACCAGAGATCTGACATAAGACAGAGCTAACACTGAGGTACTACCCTTGGAACCAGTGCTAGGAGCCTTTGCACAAGTTTTTTGGAGACTGGGAGGAAGATGCCATAATTGGCAGAACAAAGAGCTTTGTAACTAACCTAAAGCAGTGAGACTGAAGGCTAACGGGCCTGTGAACACACTTCGGAAGCTGTCGAGACTGAGAAATTATATCCTTTTGCCAACTGAAATTGTATCCTGTTAACTTCCCTAAGAAACCCCTTAATTAGCAGTGTGCTCTCTGAGATACTGCAACAGAATTAGGACCCAGTACAGCAGTAAGGTCGTTGTTGGAATTTGTAGAAAGTGGTAGGGGAGTGTGGAGGCATGTCTGAACTCATAGGAATTCATTTCAAGCTGCTATTGGGCATAGTTCCCTTTTGTTGAATTAGTAGAGGTCAGATGTGGCTGTTCCCACATAGCCCTTGCTCTTTTAAATCTTCTTGTGAAATATGAATTTTGATACATATTATGCAGCACATATATATGTCTCTGAGCCCTGTGCTGCCTCATATCATAGATCCCTTCACAGGTACATAAACATATGCAACCTGAAAATGAGGTAAAAGAAATAAAAAACATATAGTCAGGGTTATAAACTGGGGGAAGATACCATATAAAGATCTCTTCACAGGCCAGTCAGTCATTGCCATTGAGTTAGAACTAAATCATAGCTTACCCTCTGAAAGGTTTAAATCACAAGGGAAGAGACTGCCCATTTTCTTTCCTTGGCACATCTGATGGATATCTACCACCTGTCATTGGACTGGCAGCACAATTCCTTACCCACTAGGCCACCAGAGTTCTCCTACAAGCTGAAGAATGTCAGATGTTCAAAGACTCAAGGAAGTATCTTTCCCTCCAGCTAAGTGAGACAGAATAGTTCTCTTGACTGCTTGAATTTGTACTTCTAGCTGCCAGAACTGTGAGACAATAAATTTCTGATCTTCAGGGCTACTTACTTTGTGTTATTTTGTCACGACAGTCCTGGAAAACTAAGGAGGGAACATTGGTTCAGTGGAAAAACTCTTGTCTTCCGTGTGGGTCAGTAGAGTTTGGTTCCCAGCCAATGCATGGTGTATTCAGCTATCATTTGTTTTGTTAGCAGCATCTCATGTGTTAACTGTGATGCTAAATAGGTTTCAGCAGATCTTCCAGACTAAAATAGACTATGAAGAAAGGTCAGCTACTTCTGAAAACCCAAAGGCACACAGAATCCCAAACTGCAACCAATTATGGGGATGGTACAGGACTGGACAGCATTCCATTTTGTTGATTAGGATAAGTAGGTGACATGTCAGAAGCTAACAACAAAAAATTACATCATGAAAAATAGATGAGAGAGCTCATTTGGAGATACGTTAAGGTGACAAAAATACCATCAAGCTGAAATATCCTAGAGTTGTGTTGTTGTCAATTGCCGTGGAGCCAAGCACAACTTCTAGCGACCCTATAAACAAAAGGCCTGAAGCTTTTCTATAACTATCAAGATTTATCAAAGCTCATAGAGTTTCCAGAGGCATATTCTTTAGAAGGTGGATGCCACTACTGCTTTCAAATCCCAGCGTTGGCTAACAAATATTTATTGAACCCACATTTTCTGTTAAGACAATATGCTAGAGCTGGGGATATTGCTGTGACAAAGGGCAAGATCTCTAACTCATGGAGTTTGGGTTATAACTTGAACAGTTAAAGAATAAAACAGATTAGTAGAAGTGTTAGAGAAAGAGATGAAGAGTGAGTACTGTCTCTCAGTAAAGCTGTTTATTTAATCTTCCAAGTAATTCAGTTATTTCTGTTTTTGTCTCTCACCTCATCAAATTAATTACTATGCAAGGTTGATTTTCACTGAGAATTAACATTTTCAAAATGCTTATTTAGAAATCCCAAAAGAAGCAGGGCGATATTGAGTCAAGCACTTACTCAAGTTTACTAAATGCAGGAAGTACCAGACCCCAAGGCAGAGACAGTATAAAAAAAGAAAGAAAACAGAAAGGAGAGAAAGAGCGGAGCTTTGGACAATTCTAACTAAGTCTACTTGCTGGCTGATTAACTGAGGTTCCTGTTAGTGGCCACACAGCCACAGGCCAGGAGTTACTGGCAGTTTATATCTGTCTGTGGGCTGAGCTGGGGAGCTGTTTATGTTACAAACTCATACCCAGGGGCTAGATGTGGCCCACAGGCCTGTTTTGTTTGAGTTACACGTTATTCTTTGAAACTTTGATTCAAAACTTAAAATTCTGGTTTGAAATATGCAGGTTATACCTAAGAGTCAAGATTTCTAGCTGTTCTTGTTTCTTGCTTTTTCTTGCTAGTAACACTGGGCTAGACTTGTCAGACCTGTTCCTTGTTATACAGAGTGCCATCTTCACATAACAAACACTTGGGTTCACCTCGTGGGTTTTATTTCTTCACAATCTCTGGTCCCTGTAGGTATATGAATCTGCATCACCTCAAAAGTGTAATTCTTTATAGAATCTCGACAATGATCAAACTCAAGCTAAACTCATTGCCATTGAGTTGGAACTGACTTATAGCTGGCCCTCCAGGTTTTCAGGAGCTTATAATTGGATGAAAGGAGGTTAACCATCTTTCCTCTGCACAGCTGCTGATGGACTTGAACCAGAAAAGAAACGTAGCCTTTGGGTTAGCAGTGCAATTTCCTCCTGAAGAGGTCACTGAAGCTCCCTTTCAGTAATGAATAGTTACTCTGTAGCTGGTATTGCTCCAATTGCTTTTCTTTTCTTTTTTTTTTTAAATGTGTGTACCATCAAATCGGATCTGACTGGTACAGGAGGAGATTGACCCTCCTGCTTCAGGAGCATTCCAATTGCTTTTCATGCAGCATCTCATTTAACATCACAATTCAAAGAATCTGCTAGTTTCAGTTTGCAGAGGAAGAAACCAACCACAGAGGTCACACAGCTAATAAATACTGGTGTCAGAATTTGAACACCAAGAGTCTTACCCAGAGACCATGCTCTTAATCACAATAATGTATTACAATAAGGTAGTCATGTAATCTTGATTTCTAATTAATATTTTATTATATTGAAGTTTGCCCCCAAGACAAGGCATTGTAAGGCCTAACAATAATAATAATAAAAAAGAACACCCCATAATCTTAATCGCTAAATGCTGATCTCTGTCTTAGTGTTTCTCTCTTAATTTAGAATAGGCCTAAACTTTTGTATATTGTCAGGATGATGTTTAGATATAGAGACAGATGTTGCTAAGTATATTGAATCACTGACCCTCCAGCAAATTTTCAGTCTGTACAATGAAAGATTGCCCATCTTTCTCCCACAGAGCATCTGATGGATTTGAACCTCTTGCCTTTAGATTGGCACTGCAATTCCATAATACTCAGCCACCAGAGCTCCCTATAAAGTAGATACAGATATGAATATTGTGACTACACTTATTGAGGAAGAAATAGTTATTAAAAATTATTAAAAATTGAGGTAGTTGATATGACCTAAATCTATTTAAATTCCTTAGGTAGATTAATTATGTAGTCTTAATGTTCTATTTATTTAAGTGACACATAAGATTGATAATCTACTAAGCATTTTCTTTTTCTACTTACCTAGAACAAAATGTGAACAAAAAATCTTCGGCATAAAAACTAGTCTCTTTACTAAAATCATATAACGGTTCACCACTAGATGGAGCAACTAAATTTTAAAAATTTCACTCCTGGCAAATCTGTAACTTTGCTGTGAATTTAGTACCGATCTTAGGGGATTTATTTCTAAACTGCTCACTTTTTCTCTTTCTCAAATTATTGGAAGTGCATTCTATTGCTAACAGAGAAGTTATTATGAAAACAATATTAATTGTTTGAAAACATTATTAATATAACTGATGCTTATAAACTTAATACTTAGTGAAGGAAAAGTAACAAGAAAAAATTGACCATATGTTTATCCAAGGCGTTACACTAAGCAAAAGAAGTCAATGACAAAGAGGCTATTACGATCTAAGATTGCTGTCATTAAAAGCTAAAAAAAGGTTAAAGGGAGCTCTGGTGACTAAAGACATGCAGTTCATTCAAATCCACCAGCTGCTTCATGGGAAATAGATGGGCAGTCTCCTCCCATACGATTTAATGCCTCTGAAAACCTCCTGAATGGTCAGCTATGAGTCAGTTCCAACTCCACAGTACACAACACTAACAAGGAAAGATTTACACATAGAGTTAACTTTACATGATTATCAGAGATGAGGAGAGAGAGAGAGAGAGAGAGAGGTTAATGGGAAAAAAAAAAGCTAAATGAGAGAGCAGACATAATTCATTAGTCATATTGTTTTTGTTATTGCTGTTATGTACCATCAACATACCATGCATAGCTTACCCCTCAGTGGATTTTCAGAAGCTAGAAATGCCAAGAGATGAGACTGTCTTTTACTCCCTTGGAGCAGTTGGTGCATTTGAACTACATGCCTTTCAGTTGGCAGCCTAACTCTTTACCCTCTAAGCTACCAGAGCTTCCTTAAGTATTTTTATCTATTTTAATGAATTATATTAAAATGTGCTTATGAATGAAATTATAATTGCAATGATATAAAGTTTACTTGTATTTCAATATGTTTAAGTGATCAATAAAAATCAATTGTTTTTTGCTGTTACATGCCACTGAGTTAACTCCAATTCATAGTGAACCACAAATCTAGCCTTAAATCTTGCCCAGTCCTCATGAACTCTAACATGCTCAAGCTCATGGTTACAGTCATTGTATCAATCCATTTTGTTAAAGGTCTTGATTTGTAAATTTTCTCTCGAGTGAAAAAATTGTTGAAATTGTAGCAGCTTGACTATAAACCAGTAATTCAGAATTTCAAAACAAAATATATAATAAATTCAACTTAATTTAGCATAATAGGCTTAACAACTACATCAGCTGCTCTCTTATCTCCAATCTGCCACCTGACAATATAACCTATCCAGTCTTTCCAAATAAAAAAGATCTCTGACCTGTGTGTTGCAGAGTCTGTATTCATGGCCCATGTGGATGTGGGAAACAAATTCCTTCCTTGAAAAGCTTAAATGATAAGTGGCAGAGTGGCCAGGAAATGCAGTAGTTTATAGTCAAAGATTTTTGTGCAAGTTGAAGTAGTTTTTCTAGACTATGTGCATCAGAGGGCTGCACAATGAATAAGGATGTCAGAAAAAGAACTGACACCTTTGAGCCATCATGTTGGAGAAGAGCATTGAACATCCCATGAATGGCCAAGAGAACAAACAGATAGGTGTTGGAGAGGGTGCAGCCAAAGGGTTCTTTGGAGGCAGGAATGATGAGGTTTTGGCTCACATACTTTGAACATGTTCTAGTAGGGGCTATTCCTTGGAGACGGACATGATGCTGGGAAGGATAGAGGATCGGCGAAGCAGAGGAAGACCCTAAACCAGTGGATTGACACGGTGACTGCAGCAATGGGCTTTTGTGTGTCAGGAAGAGTAAAAATGATGCAAGATAGAACAAAATTTAGATATTTTGTTTGCAGGGTCACTATGAATCATACTGGACCTGATGGCACCTAGCAACAACAATGTGCATTGGGAGCTCTGGTGGCCTAGATGTGGAGTAGTGCTGCTAACTCAAAGATGCTGCCTTTCTAGTAGTTCAAATCAAATCTTACCAGTAACTCTCAGGAGAAAGATGAGCAATTTCTTCCATATGATTTACAACATCTCAAAACCTACTGGAAGGCCAGCTGTGAGTTGGTCCGGCTTCACAACAATGAGTGAGTTTTGAGAGGTGCATTGATCTCTTCCCATTGAAAACCAGAACAATTAATTATCCATTCATATAATAATCATTATTTAATAAACCCTCTTGCCTCCATTTCAGATGATGACAGTATATAGGAAGCTTTCCCATTGCTTGACTCTGTTCCAGAGAAGTAATTAGAATTCATTCAACAGAGTTGCTGAAACACCAGGTGGAAAGTAAGAGTATCTAAATTAAATGATGACAGACATGTTTTCTTGACCACAAGTGTCACCAGTTACAGGCATAGACTATCAGAGACCAACATCAGACCCACATATGATTTAACATCTGATCTGATGATGATGATTATGTTTATCTATTGATAAAGTTTATTTGGTTTTGGTGGTGGTGGTTTTTTAATTCATTCATTGTAACACATTTTCCTCTCTCCCCCACCCAGTCCACTTTGCAATGAACCTTTTGTTCCTGAGTGTGATAAATTTAATGTCTCATCATGGAGTCCTTTCTGACAGTTCTCCCCTCATCAGCTCTAATACAGTGTTCATCATCTTTGTTAAGTTTTATGCTCATATTTTAAACTGAGCATTTTTAATCTAAATTTTTTGTCTTTATAAAGACTTCGATTAAATAACATTTTAAAACTTTTTTGTGATTTGAGTGAAAATTTGCAAAGTAAATTAATTTTTCATTCAACTGTTCATACACATTTTTCCTAAACATTAATCTCACTACCCAGAGTGTAATCATACATTTCCCACTTCCTCCCTGTAATTCTGATTTCCACTAATCCTTATGTACCTCTCTGGAACTCCCTTTCATTAGTAATATTGTACTGACAATCCCCTTGTTAATATTGCTTATCCTTTCACCTATCTTAATTTGTACCAATTGTATATTTATGAGAGAGTTATGATAGCCTGCCCAGTGATAAGAAGTTGTGCTGCCAACTCAAAGGCATTTGGTCCTAATACATTAGATACTCTGCAGGAGAAAGGTGAGCAGTCTCCTCCTGTGCAATTTACTGCCTCTGACATTTGTGAATTTTTACTCCTCTTTCTCTCCTACCCTATCCCTGGTAATCTTTCAAGAGGATTTTATCTGTATGTAAACTTTTCCTTAGTTTTTATACCCGCAGTCTTACACAATATTTGTCCTTGTGTGACTGAATTATTTCAGTTTGCATTATATCATCTAGATGTGCCCTGTTTTAAGTACTTCATTTTTTTAGTGTTGCATAGTCCTCCATTGTGTAAATGTAGCAAAATATCTTTAATCATTTGTCCATTGATGAACACTCAGATTGTGTCCATCTCTTTACTATTGTAAATATTGCTGCAAAAAAATGTGAATATGGCAGCTCTTATTTCCACAGGGTATATGCTTAGAAGTGAAATTGCTGGAGCAAATTGTATTTCTTTTCCCAACTCTCTAAGGAAGCAACCAACTGCTTTCCATAGTGGTTACAGTATATGAGAGGCTCGTTCTCTCTGCAACTTCACTGACACTTGTTTGCTGTTTTGAACTTTGCTTCTGTTGCTGGATAAGATAATATCTCCTTGTGCAAGCTCGACTTATATCAGAGATTGTCAAGATGGTAAAGGATAAAGCAGAGTGCAGATCCGTAGATTACTGTAATTTGTAGTTGACTCAACGGCACTTAACAACAACAGGAGTTGTGCTATCAAGCCAAAGACAAGCTGTTTGAATACACCAGATGTTCCATGGGAGAAAGTTGGACAAGCTCTTGTGACATTAACTGCCTCTGAAAACTCCCTGGAGAGTCAGCTATAGTTTAGTTCTGACTCAATGGTACATAGCAAAAGCAACATCTTGGCTTGCTGAAAGTTAAGAGAACTTGAAAACTTTACTACAGAAGATCAAAGACTACAGCCTTAAATGTGGTTACATCTCAACATCAGTGGGGGGAATAAAAAGTCCTCATCACCGGGCCAATAGACAACATTATGATATATGGGAAAGACTGAAGTTGTGAAATATTTCATTTTACTTGGATCCACAATCAACAGCCACAATAACAGTAGTCAAGAATTTAAAATACATGTTACTTGGGAAAATTGTCTATCAGGGAGTTCTCCAAAGTGCTAAAGATCCCATTTACCTATACAAGAGGCTTCCCACTCAAGCTGATTGTAAACAAGATCAGATATGACTAATCAGCTTAAACTTGATTGCTAACACTATTAAAAATGTCCAAACAGTTTATCCCCAGCTTTCAACTAAAACACAAACACTTACCCACCAGGATCTAACTATGCCGAGGTAAAAAATCACTCACATGTAGGACTAGACCGAATTTTAAATACAAAGGCCCATCCACCAAATCCTGTTTGCCTACACAAGAGGCTTCCCATCAAAGCTGATTGTAAACAAGATCATTGCACTGGTAAAATCTTCAGTTAGGGACCTTTCCAAAATATTGAGGAGTAGTGATGTCAGTTTGAGGACTAAGGTAAATCTGATTCTGATTAAGGCCATAGTCTTTCTGATTACTATTATGCATCTGAGACTTGGACAATGAATAAGGATAACAGAAAATTATTACTTTGAGCTATGGTGTTGGAGAAGAGCACTGAACATCCCATGGATGGCCAAGAGAATGAACAAATATGTCGTGGACATGGTGCAGTCAGAGTGCTCTTTGGAGGCAAGAATGATGAGGCTTTGCCTCACATACTTTGAACATGTTGTTTGGAGATGCTATTCCTTGGAGAAGAACATGATGTTGGAAAGGGTAGAGGGTTGGCAAAGGAGAAGAAGACCTTCAAACTGGTATTTTGACAAGGTAACTGCTGCAATGGGCTCTGGTATGTCAGGAAGTATGAGGAGGGTGCAGGACAGGACTGGGTTCAGATCTATTGTTCATAGGGTCGCTATGAGTCATACTCAACTTTATGGCACCTAATAATAACAACAACAAATATTTTCTTTGGACAAATATCTTTCCATACCCTCTGCCAATTTTGTAACTTGATCCAGATCATGATCTTTACCACCCCATCATATATGCATCCAAAAGCTGCACAACAAAAGAAGATAATAGAAATACTGATGCATCCAAATTGTGGTAGAAGAGGAAAACATTGATTATACTATAGATTTCCAGAATGAACAAATTGGTTTTATAAGAAATGCAAACAAAATGCTTCTTAGAAGAAAAAAGCAAAGGCTCACTCACTTTGTACACATCACCAGGAAATATCAATTACTATAAAAGGATACTATACATTATATAGCATAGTAAATGATTGAAAATATTATGACCTAAATCGGGAATACCTTAGTCCTCAAACTCATGCCATTGCTCCTCAATAATGAGAAGACTATACTCCCTGACTGTAGATTTTTCCCAGAGCAATACATCCTCTGATCTCCTGACTACTGGTACACAGTGTAATGATTTTGGATCCAAATAAGATGAAGTCATTGACAGTTTCAATCTTCCCTCTATCTATCATGATGTTGCATATTGATCCAATGCAAAAATTTTTTTTATTTCTGGACATTCATGTAGTTCATATTGAAGGCTGCATTATTTGATCTTCTGCAGTCCTCCTCACTTTGAGCAAGCAAGGATGTGTCACCTGCAAAATGAAGGTTAGATTGGTGGAAGGTAAATTATTCGATCCAAGTTGTATGATATTTGAAACTAATACAATTTGGAGGAACATTTTGAGGGAAGAAAGTATAAAATTATGAGTGCTAAATAATTTTAGCCCAAAATGAACATTCATGTAAGTCATAACAGATTGCAAATTTTTGAAAATTAAGCAGTCAAATATAAAAAAAAATCCTCATTTGGGAAAATATAATATTTCACTAATTTTATGACATAATCTAGAAAACATTTTTCTGTATTTTTCTTCCTAATAATCTCTTTAAATTACATTCATTTTGTAAAATTTCTTACAGAGAACATATACAATGTAAAAAAGAGCAAGGACCATGTAGGGACCACCATATCTGACCTTTACTAACTTCACAAAGGGGAACTGTCTCTGTCAGCAGCATGAATAACACAAAAACTATTTCCATAAGGTCACACACGTCCCCCTTGCTCCTGCACCTCTTTCTACTCATCACAACACTAATCTTACTGTTTTACTAGGATCAAAAATCTGGTGCAATAACTCACAGACCACACAGAACCATGTTTGGGAAGTCAAAAGGTTATAAACCAGGTGGTTGTTGTTATTGTTGTGTACAGTCGAGTCTGAACCAATCCATAAATGATCCCCTCCTTGGATTTTTGAGGTAGTTAATCACATGGGAGACTATTACCCATCCTTCTTCTGCATGGAGCAGCTGGTGGATTCAAGTCAAAAAGGCTTCCAAAATGTGCTCAAAGGTATTTTGAGCTTAATCCTGCCATTATTGGCTCTTCCCTTCCCTATTGAACCAAGTTTGGCAAAAGCCTTATACTTCTGGTCCAACAGTGCCGCAGTCCCATAGTTCCATCTCATGTCAAGTCTCTGGTTCTCTGCTGTGGCTGCTATGGCTGGTGCTACCAGAGGTCTTCCTAGTCTATCTAGTATTCTGAAGAACAAGTTGCATTCTCTGATTCTCTGGTGATGAAAAATCTTCATTCTGCTACTGGATCATCTCAATTTAATGGCAAGACTAGCCTATCTTCTTGTGGATTGGCAAATTCCCTTGTGTATAGGCTAACATGCCTTATCTGCATGTTCCTATCCATCCATGTGACAAACTCAGGCAAGGGCTAAGAAAGCAATTTTTAATAAATCCATAACTCCACAAACAGATAATTCATCATACCTTTATAATGCTGGTGGGGTGTTCTGGTGGTGCACAATCTGTAGGGAATCGTGCTGCTTACTCAAAGGCCATTCCTCTTGGGAGTGTCTCTAGCAGCTAACACTAGCACTAATACTAGCAGCTTTGCAGGAGAAAAATGGACAATCTCCTTCTGACCCCACTGGAGGGTCAGATATGAGTAGATTCTGACTCCATAGCACTGGATTTAGTTTGTTTGTGGGTTTGTTGCTTTTTTGTTTGTTTTTTGCTAGAATGTGTGAGCATAGCTTGTTTTCTTCATTACTGATAAGTTAGAAAATTTCTTTCAGCTTCACAACTTATTATTTGTTGATTATTGTCAAATTTGGAATATATCAAGTTTCTACCATAAATCAACTAAGATATTTGAGGTAATTTGCTTTTACTTGTCAGGGCCTATACTAAAGTATTATTTAAATTTATAATATTCATTAACCATGTTAGTGGGTTCTTCGAAGTGGCCCATGACGCTGATAGATCTTGAAGATTAAGCTCCAATAAGTTCATGAGAAATCTACTTCTGGGTGAGCAGACAATTTCCAATAGGCATTTCATAACGAGTAGAAAGCTCAAAAGAGGGTATTTTTTGCGGTGGCAATCCAACCAATTGTCTACAACAGAACATTTCTATCCTGTATAACTAAGTCACATGACATTAGCAATGACTGTACTTATAAGCTAAAGGAAGAATTGCGTGAATTTGGACTATGTCAATCAATAGTGTACAGAGCTCTGGTGACATATTCCATAATGAGTTTCACTGCTAATCCATAGTCCTTGAGTGTCCTGCAGTTCAAATCTAGCAATGACTCATCCAAAGAAAGATGAGCAATCTCATCCCATTATCTCTTCTCACTGTGATTTGAAGCCTGATGGAGAATTGCTATGAAGTTAGGTCCCAAGAAAATGAGTAATCAGTAGTGGGAGTGACCTGAATGTTCCTCCAGAGAGAAACTTAGCTTTCTATATCCTTTCCCAAGAAGGAGCTTATGACAAATTTGGAAAACCAGAAGAATGCACATTTTTCCTCGCATACAGAAGACTTAGGAAATACGGTGTTGAAATTGATGGTGTTTGGGTGTTCCATATAATATCACAAAGTATTTAGATCCAAAATTGTATTTTGGTTATGTGGACTTAATTTTCTTTATCCTAATTTGAACTTGCACATGAGTCCCACAATTAACCTCTAGTCTGGTTTTGACTGTTGATATTGAGCTTCTTCAACAATTCATTTCACAGATGTACTCAAGCTGTTTCCTATGCAGTCCCTCAGGTGAAGTCCATGAGCTTAGATGCCTCTTGTGTTTTTTTAAAAACCTCTTCAATGGATTATTTTTTTTTTTTTCAATGGATTATTGACTATACATAATACATTGACTTTACAAAATTCAATCTCATTATCTCTAGCTTCATTTCTGTCACCAAGAACATAATTTCCAACTACCATTCCTTATTTTTTTTTCCTTAGGCATTCAGTCACAAAATATTATTAATGAATCTTGACTGCCTATTTGATCAATTTCAGATTGAAGTCAGTTTGAAGACAAGTGTGTCTGATTCTGGCCATGGTCTTTCTGATTACTAGCTATGCATCTGAGAGCTAGACAATGAATAAGGATGTCACCTTTGAGCTGTAGTGTTGGAGAAGAGCACTGAACATCCCATGGATTGCCAAGAGAATGAACAGGTATGTCTTGGAGAGGGTGCAGCTGGAGTGTTCTTTGGAGGCAAGAATGATGGGGCTTTGTCTCACATACTTTAGACATGTTGCTAGGATGTGCTATTCATTCCTTGGAGAAGGATATGATGCTGGGAAAGGTGGAGGGTCAGCAAAGGAGAGGAAAACCCTCAACAAGGTGGATTGACATGGTGACTGCTGCAGTGGGCTCTTGGTGTCAGGAAGTGAGAGGACGGCACAGGATAGACAGGGTTCAGACCTTTTGCTCATAGGGTCACTATGAGTTGTCCTTGACTCAACAGTACCTAACAACAACAGGTGCCTGCTGTGTCACTATGAGTGTTTTATAAAGGAAAGATAAAAAGAAATTATTTGGAAGTAATTTGGTATTTGGAGGTTTGGGTTTTTTTCAATTGAGATTTTAATGAAAGTTCGTAGATAACTTGGATTTCCATTCCTTCATTGTTGCACATTTTCCTCTCTGCCCCACCCCCAGTTCGCTTTTCTCTTTGAAAAATAGATTATTTCATTGTTGTACAATTAACCTCCCCCCACATACCCTGCAGTCCACTTTACTATGCAGCTCTTATTCTGGACTGTTATCATACAAATAATACTTAATCATATAGTCCTTTTAAACAGTTCTTTCCCTCAACTGTTTCCATGCAGTGCACCTTATTTACCATCTCTTTTCTTTTTATTATTATTATTCATTTTAATGAACGTTTACAGAGACTTTGGATTTCTATTCATTCATTGTTGCACTTTTCTCCCTGCCCACCCCTCCCCCCTCCAAGTTCGCTCTTCTCTTCAAGAAGTAAAAGAAAAATTCTTTCATTGGTATACAGTCTCTCCCCCCAAGTCCACTCCACTATGTAGCCTTTGTTCTGGACTCCTGTCATGACAAAAATACCTAATCATATATCCCTTTTAAACATTTCTGTCACTCATCTGTTTCAAAGCAGTATATATAATTTATCCCATCTTGTTCAGTCTCTCCCCAACCCCGATGTCAGTCCCATTCTACAACAGTGGCATAATGCAGTATATGTCCTTTTGTGACTGAGATATTTTACCTGATTGGGTGGTGGTTATGGTTTCTTTGGGGTATATTCCCAGTTAGGGGAATTGCTGGGTCAAATGGTATTTCTATTTGCAACTTTTTGAGAAAGTGTCATACAGCCAATCCCCTTTTTCTTAGTTTCTACCCAACCCCAATGTCAGTCCTGTTTTACAACAGTGGCATTATACAGTATTTGTCCTTTTTGACTGAGATATTTCACTCATAATATCCTCTTTGGTCACCCATTTTGTATATTTCATTAGTTTCTTGTTTTTCAGTGCTTCATAGTATTCCATTGTTTGAATATACCACAGCTTCTTATGCATTCATTTGTTGATGGACAATTGAGTTGTTTCCATCCCTTTACTATTGTGAACAAGGCAGCAATAAATATGGGTGTACATATATCTGCCTGAGTGACAGTTTTGGTTTCTTTAGGGTTTATTCTCAGTAGTGGAATTGCTGAGTCAAATGGTATTTCTATTCCCAACTTTTTGAAAAGCACCATACTGTCTTCCACATTGGCTGCTTCATTTTACACTCCCACCAACAATGAATAAGGGCTCCACAACAAGATAAAGGTAAGCAACTTGATTTCAAAATGAGCATAGGAAATGAACAAGCACTTCATCAAGGAAGACATTCAGAGGGGGAATAAATACATGAAGAAATGTTCAAAATCCTTAGCTCTAAGAAAGATGCAAATCAAAACAAATATGAGATATCATCTCACCCCAGCAACAATAGCAAAATTCAACAGAGCAACAAACAACAAATGCTGGCATGGTCGTGGAGAAATGAGAGGGGTTTTTTTAAATCAAATACAAATCTATTTTTTAATTATTTTTATATTGTTTGCATACAAAATTTGTACACATTGTGTTTCATCCTTTCTTTCACTCACGTTGTGTTTCATGCAACCATTCTCATACATTATGTTCTTTAAAACGAATTAATATTGAACTATGCCCACCATTACCCCTTCTTTTCATATCCCTGCAGGATCTTGCTCATTGATGCCCCTCCCTACCAAATTATACAACCCATTGATTTTCCCCCTGATAGTTTGAGAAAGAAAAGAAAAAACCTCTCAGGAGATGAGAAATAAGCCTGTAGGACTTTGAAACTTACATTGGCATAGGACAGATTTACTTAAAGAAGCTTGGTATTGAACAGTTTAAGGTTATAACCTCTTAGAGAAAATGTTAAGCATTTGTGAGAAAGAAAACAGGAGTAATAGGGATTAACCCAACCCAAAACGAACCTTCTGCCCCACAATTCCAGTAATTCCAACTCATGGAGACTCTCCATAAATACTTTGGGGAAAGACAGCCCATCTTTCTCCCTCAGAGTTGATGGTAGATTCAAAGTGCCACCCTTTCGATCAGCAATTCAACATGTTATGCACTATGCCACCAGGGTGCTAGGATTATAGCCAAACTTTTGTGTCACTTAAAATACTACTTCCGGCTTTTCTACGAAGATGGCGCCGAAAGCCAAGAAGAAAGCCCCTGCCCCTCCCAAAACTGAAGCCAAAGCAAAGGCATTAAAGGCCAAGAAGGCAGTCCTG
>NW_006399974.1:680969-682886 GCF_000299155.1 Elephantulus edwardii | reverse complement strand
TCATCAAATTTCCCCAGACCACTGAGTCAGCTATGAAGAAGATAGAAGATAACAACACACTTGTGTTTATCGTGGATGTCAAGGCCAATAAGCACCAAATTAAACAAGCTGTAAAGAAGCTCTATGACACTGATGTGGCTAAGGTCAACACTTTGATTAGGCCTGATGGAGAAAAAAAGGCCTATGTTCGACTTGCTCCTGATTATGATGCTTTGGATGTTGCCAACAAAATTGGGTTCATCTAAACAGAGTCCAGCGGGCCAATTCTAAATATAAATTTTTCTCACCAAAAAAAACACAACCTACTTCCGCACACTCATATACCTTTTTTTTTTCTTTAATAATGCACTCAATATTATTCAAGAGAGGATCCTTTGAACTGCCTTAGGTCAGAATATTCCATTCTCCATTTATATTTCTATTTTTTTTCCTTTTCTCTAAGCCTGTTTTTTTTCTTTTGTAATATGCTACCTGTAATAGAGCGAGTCCCCAAAAAGATCACCAAGCCAATTAGCCAAATTAACAAAGTTTATTTCGAGTTCGAACCCGGGCTCCCGCGTGCTGACACAGCAGCATCCAGCCGAGAGCCCCGTATTGATGTCTGCCCCTCCTTTTATACCTCTGCTACTTCCCTTCCCAACCTTACACACCATGCATGATTGGCCATCCACAGTAGTTGGGATATTTGTCCACCTTCAACTGGCTAGCCATAGCTCAGGGAAACAGTTTGGAAACCTATTTGAATCTTATCAGTTACTTCAGATACAGGAATGCAGAAAAATCCCTTGTGCCCTTAAAAAGAAGAATTCCACTTTATGGCAGTTGATCAATCAGGGTGGGATTTACCACAGGTAGGGGTTGTTTGTTTGCTAAAAAACACTCAAGTGGGTGGGGTGGGGTTAACTGTACTTTACCAGAAACTGAGTTTCTAATGACTGGTCCTTTCATTCCCCACTGGTTTTTCTTAATAAATCAAACCATTGATTTAACAGTTTCAGTGAGATACTGATAATGAGTTTGAGCCATAAGGATTTAAGGCTTTACATTCCCTAAGACCTGGGACCTTCGGTCACTTTTATTTATTAACATCTTCCTTCCTTGAGTTGCTCATTGCCAAGCAGATTTTCTAGTCAAGATGAAGTTAGTCTTGCTGGTTTCACAGTATAGGGCTAAGCTTGCTTTACAAGTAAGCCAGGCCTCTGACAGCTCCTCCCTCTTAATAAAATATGGGATGCTGCCTGTCTTAGGTGGATAAGAGAACTCAAACTCAAGTTGCCCGTCATTGGGATAAATAGCAATTCATGCTACTCCCTGTCTTAGGATCATGAGGAAGTCTTGTTCCTTACCGGTCACTTGCTACACATCCTGTATTCGCCTGGGGAGGGTGTTAAGTTGAATTTTATGTACTTCACCCAGCAATTCTTTATAACGCTTGGCTAATATATGACCAACACAAAGGAAGATCCATAGTATACCTAGTAAAACAATACAAAGAGCAACAGTAGTAAAAAGATTTCTAAATGAAGTTACAGAAGGAAACCAGTTTTTCAGATTTTTAAAAATTAGACTAGCTTGTTCTGCTGGAGAAATATCTATATCTGGAGTATTCTGCATTTCTATAACTCTTTGGTGCAAATCGTAGAAATCAAGAGAATCATTATTAGACATCCAAACTCCTTTTAAATGAGATACTACTATTTTTTGTCACATTATGCATTAACCCATTTACAAACTTAGCAGTTTGAACTTTTTGAGTTAAAGCTACAGCAGAAGTAGAGACAGTGGCAATCATAGCAATCACTTGTTATACATCAGAGAGTTGGACAATGACAAAGGAGGATAGAAGAAGAATTGATGCCTTTGAGCTGTGGTGCTGGAGAAGAGTATTGAGAATACCATGGACTGCTAGGAAAACAA
>NW_006399974.1:677003-678312 GCF_000299155.1 Elephantulus edwardii | reverse complement strand
GTATTTAGTTGTTTTTTCCGATAAACAAGATATTACCACAAAACCAGAACTGATATTAATAATAACATGAACAATTTGCAGTCTTTCAAATCTGGGAATGTGAGCCGCATTCACCTGTCAAACACAATCTGGCAACAACCCTCTAGGACTCACCCTAAAATGTGTAACAGGTAACAGAGACAAACACCCTACACATGATTCTATAATACACTTAGCAATCTCTTCCAGAATATGAGACACCCCATGTAAATATTCACTATAGCATAATGACTATGATGAAATTGTTTTGCTTTTGCTAAATTAAAATCCACTAACCATTTACTACTCGATATGACTGACAAAAATATGACCATCTCTTTGTCTAATTAACAATTGTATATGAAGAAATAATTACATAACCATGGAATTTGTTCTGATAATATTCACTGTATCAATAATTGGAAGTACATTAACTATGTTTTTAGACTATAGACTGAGGGCAATTACTAGTACTTGCTCAACAGCTTTTCATTTGGCCTGTAGTGCTAAAAATGATGAGCACCCAACTATTTTAAAGATTTCCAGTTGGTTCAAAAATAGCCCTTTCTCTGGAAGATTCATCAGTAAATATTACAAGAGCATCAAAAACTGGTTGATTAAAAAACCTTAGGAAATACAAATGAATTTTTATTTGCAAAATATAATAATCTACCTTTTGGATAATGATGAGTAATTTGACCAGGATAATTGGCTAATGCAATTATCCATTCTGAACAATATTGATATAGCAAGTTAACTAGTAAAGCATTATAACGGACAATGATTTCATAAGGTCTTATATCAAAATATTGTCTTTCCTGACTGTGCTATTAATCAAGATACAGCCTGTGGACAAGTCTGCAAAAACTTTTACATGAACAGGGTAAATGAATTCACCTTAAAAGAGCATTCTGTCACTATAGAGCAGTAGGAGTATTTCTAGTATCTAAAATACACAGCAATAACTTTCTACTATGATTTACACAAGAAAGAATAGGAAAAGATAAAATCCTGAACTTCTTCAAAGCCTGATGGGCCTCCATAGTTAATTCTCCCTTAGAATTAGGATCATTATTTCCAATTGGAATATAGGGGTTCAGCTCAGTCAGTTCTAAACATGACTTAATTTAATTAATATTGTGATATAGAACAGACAGCGTGAAAAACAGGGGGCCAACGGCTCCCATGATGAAGGCCCCAAGCCATGCTTCTCTGAGTATTTACTGAGAATAACAAGGAAGGTAAACAAAGTAAAATCATAAGGAAGTACAAAACAAAAATAAAGGGTCAT
>NW_006399974.1:673474-676288 GCF_000299155.1 Elephantulus edwardii | reverse complement strand
TATTAATACTAATATTAATGCTAATAATAATATTAATCCTTTTATCAGACCTTTTTAAAGCTAAAAAATAGCATATAATTCACTTTTTTGTACTGATTTACAAGGAGATCCACACATCTCTGTAAGGAATTTGATCCAGGTATTCCGGGAGGCCATACGCTATGGCTTGAACTCCAATTGTGGGGCCCATTTCCAGGGCCCTCTCAGCCGGACACTTGACATTAAAAGTGGGTCACTCTAGTTCACAAAACTTCCTTAGAGTGAAAGCATCTACTTGGATGCCATATCCGGCCGCCCTGGAAGAAGTCTGAAAAGTTAGTTACCAAACACTCCAAAGGGGACGGTCTTTCCACCCTTGACTGTCCCACTCCCATTTTTCGCTTGTGCCTGTTTCGCTAGCGCTGTTTGTTCCAGAACTGAGTAGAGAAAGAAAAAAGCCACACAAATCCACAGAAATAGAAAGACACTGTCGACAGAAAGACCATTGACAAACACAAATTCACAAAAATAGCAAGAGACACTGTTGACAACAAAGACCACGATAAAACCTGAGTCCGAAGAACGGCCTCTCCCATTCAGCAGACAAACCAACACTGTTTACGGCCTCTGCCAACCTGCAGACAGATGAACACTGTTGTCGACAGAAACCATGGCAGAACTTGAGTCCAGACTGACAGACCTGGTTCGAGGGGTGGGTTTCTCTCACCTCCCACATGCCGAATGTCTGAGGTGTGGGCCTCTCTCCCCTGAGATTCCGAACTTGCAGGTCACCAGACTGATTCGAGCTAATTCCGAACTTGCAGGACAAACCTGGGCTCTCATGTGCCAGTGGCACCCACCCGAGAACCCAGACCTCCACACAAGTCGATTTCGAACTTGCGGGACAAATCTGGGCTCTTGTGTGCCAGTGGCATCCACCCGAGAACCCAGACTTCCACGCGAGCTATTTCAGGACTTGTGGGCTAAACCTGGGCTCTCGCGTGCCAGTAGCATCCACCCGAGAACCCAGACTTCCACACAAGCTGAATCCAGGCGAGCCCCCACCTCCTCAGACACCTGGACCTTGGCAGTAGTCACTGCCGTGGTCTTGGACTGGAAGTTATGCAGCGTCCTGCCTTCCAACTGTCCAATTTCAAAAACCGGGGTGCACCAAACAGAATACAGATTAACCAGTTATCAGGCCTGATTTACCAGGTAGGAAGAATCCTACAGCAACCGTCACAGTTACTCCGTTGGCTGGCGATCAGGGTTTGGATTAATTTAGGGAGATCTCGCTGGGGCCTCCAAATGTAACGGAGCAAGTCCCCAAAAAGATCACCAAGCCAATTAGCCGAATTAACAAAGTTTATTTCGAGTTCAAACCCGGGCTCCCGCGTGCTGACACAGCAGCATCCAGCCGAGAGCCCTGAATTGATGTCTGCCCCTCCTTTTATACCTCTGCTACTCCCCTGCCCAACCATACACGCCATGCGTGATTGGCCATCCACAGTAGTTGGGATATTTGTCCACCTTCAATTGGCTAGCCATAGCTCAAGGAAACAGTTTGGAAACCTATTTGAATCTTATCAGTTACTTCAGATACAGGAATGCAGAAAAATCCCTTGTGCCCTTAAAAAGAAGAATTCCACTTTATGACAGTTGATCAATCAGGGTGGGATTTAACACAGGTAGGGGTGAATTTCTGATAACTGGTCCTTTCACTACCTATTAAGACTGTAATAGGCTTTCCTATTAAGACTGATCTTTAAAATCCATTACATTTATACTGACTGCTTCCTATTGTCTTAAACTGAATTTAATCTCATGAAAATGTACAGACAGATCTGTAGTGCAAACAGACTCTGTAGAAGTTGGCTGTCTTGTTCTTTTTCCATCTTACTCATATTGTGTCATGATCTAAAATCACTCCTGTTCCAACGTGAAGCAATGACACTAGAAAAGACTGGAGGAAGGGCAATTTGGGACAGAACTCACACTGCCGTCTTGACAGCAATACTGTCTTCTTGTGATGTTCTTTTTCTCAAATTTTGGAAGATAAGCCTTAGAATATCAGGTCAATACTGAACTGAAACAATGGAGAAATGCTTTCAGTTTTTATTTCCTTCAGTGAATGACCTTTGCGCATGGGTAAATCATAGGGTAAGTAATGATGGCATATCTTTTAAGAGTCTGTTGTTTGGTCTGCTTCTGGCCTTAATAGTTTTCAAAGCATTTTATAAAAACTCTCAATTTTACAGCTGAAAGACACTAGTTAAATATCATTTTAGGGGCTCATTTAAAAATATTTTTTAAAGGTAGTACTTAACAGTCCGATGAAATAAAAACTGTTGCATTTGAAACCTCAGACTTGGATTAAAAAATTATTGTATTTTTGCAAATAAGATAAATGATATTAGAGAAAACAGATATTTACCAAAAAATGCAAAATATAAACATTCTCTTTGAAATGAAATTTAACTTATTTTGGAAAGGAAAAGAAAAAACAAAGCCTCTGGTGTATTTTGTTAGGAGACAAGTTGCCTCCAACTTTCAAGGACCCCATGCAGCAGAATGGAAATCTGCCCAATCCTTTGCTACCCTCAAAATCAAAATCTCCGCTGTGCTTCAGTCCATTGTTGGAGTCATTTGGTGGGTTCATTTCCTTGAATCTTTTTCCCTTTCCTATAGGTAACCTTAACTCTGATTTTTACTCCATGATTGACCCTGAACCCAGTGCCAGTGACAAAAAGGAAATACAACTGACAGCTAAGGAAGCAAAGGAGGATGGAGCCTCTGGGTTCAACTAGCCATCCCCACTGGACCCACCTGGGAAAA
>NW_006399974.1:658727-673212 GCF_000299155.1 Elephantulus edwardii | reverse complement strand
CCTGGCCCATCCTCACCCTCCTGCCCCCAACCCTCACCTCCTTGTACCCCCAATATGTTTTTCCCAATAAGAAAAATATTTAAAAAAAAAGAAGTGTACCTCCAACAGCCCAATGAAAGGTGAGTGGTAAAGAGGATGTGAAACTAGAGAAAAGGAAGTCCTTTAGAAAGCTCTTTCCACAGTCCTGCAAGAGAGGACAAGAGTCTAAGCTAAGGCAAATTGTGAAAAGAATTAGGAAAAGAAAACTAATCTAATAGATAGTATAAAAATAGGTTCAACAGGACTGAGTGACTAATTATAAGAGAGGTTAAGCATGGAAGTTGAGTGAAACATGTGAGAGATGTCTATCCCAGGGATTTTTTTTTTGCCCACAGGGAGCACTAGATGGGTCCCTAAGAGCAGGATGACCACTATAAGATAAATATTAGCCTGTAGAGAAAATATGGCAAAGAACACCCCATTAGATTTCCAAGAGATCCCCAGGCCTGGTTTATTAGCAAAGATAACTGATAGAAAGATAGTTAAAGCAGGAAAAAGAAAAAGATGTTCTCAGAGATAGAAGAAATCGTCCCTGGTGGGATGTGGGAAAAACATGCATACTCTTCCTCTGCCCCTGGTTTATACACACCAGAAGTCTCTGGATACTGGCCACTTCCTGCTGGGATTTCTTTGATTCCTGCTGGATGTGCCGTTGGCAGGCATTGATTAGTTCCACCAGCGTGTGTCACTCCCTCATTTTCCATGCCAACCTCTCCCTCAAAAACTCATTGTCTTTTCATTCCAATACATAGCTGATCCTCCTCTGGGTTTCCAAGGCTCTAAATTACATGGGAGAAGATTGCCCATGTTTCTGCTTCAGAGCTGCTGGTAAAGTCACAGCACCAGAGAGGCATTGCCTTCAGGTTAGCAGCCCAGCTTGCTACTGGCTGCACACCAGAGCTCCCTAATACTTAATACACTGTTCCTTAAACTTCGGTGTTTATAAGAATATCCAATCCTCCTCTACATTTCTTTTCCAAGGTGGAAAGTCTGAACCATCTTTGGGACGTAACTTTTGAATAAATGTATCTTTACTTTTTACCTTTAAATGAAAACAAAAAAAAAAATATCCATTGGGTTTATTAAACTAAAGGTGCTTAGGTCTCACCCCCAGAGATTTTATTCAATAGTTTGGAGTGGGGACCCAGAATCTGTATGTGTAAAAAGCAACAATATTTTACACACTGAAGTTACTTTAAGGATTTTTGTGTTGTTTCTTTTTTTCTTTTGTAAAGATTTAATAATGAGGGATTGAATAAGCATGATAAAAGAAGAATTGATGACTTTGAACTGTGGTGTTGGAGAAAAGTACTGAATATCCCAGGGACTGCCAAAAGAACAAACAAATAAGTCTTGGAGAAGGCGCAGCCAGAGTGACCCTTGGAGACAAGGATGGCGAAGCTTCATATTTTGTGCATGTTGCTAGGAGGGGCTATTCCTTAGAGGAGAGCATATTTAAGAGAAGAAGACCCTCCGCTACGTGGATTGACACATTGACTACAACAATGGGCTTGAGTCAGAGATTGTGAGGGTGGCATAGAATAGGATAGGGTTCAGATCTGTTGTGCACAGAGATGTTAAGAGTTGTATTTGACTTAACAGCGCGTAACAATAAGGGAGGGAGTTCTGACGGCCTACTGGTAAGTTACTGCACTGCATTTCCAAAGACATGTAGTTCAAATCCACCAGGTGCTCCTGGGAAGAAAGGTGCATTCATCTCCTATGCCATTTACTCTGAAAACCTGATGGAGGGTCAACTATGAGTTGGTTCCAACCATACGGCAAAGAGTAACAATGACAATACTCTTGTGGTCTGTAGAGAAATAAGCTGTCACCAACTAAAGGCAGACATATTGAGGCCACTGGCAGCTCTGGGGAGTAAAGATAAGCAATCTTCTCTTCTGTAATTTACACCCTTTGAAAAGCCTCTGGAGGGTCACCTATGTCTCAACTGCATTAAGTGAATGAATGAACACAAAGAAGGAAAAAAAGCAGTCATAATTTCACATGTGTGAATTTTACCTTAAAAATGCCTGTGAGTTTAACTTGAATTAGATTATTCCTTTTGGTTTTAAAGTTCACAGCTGTAGTCTAAACCTAGAGATTATTTGTCCTTGAAAAGTTTACAACAAATAGTTTTGTCTGCTTTGAATCAGAACACTGGATTTCCCAAGGCTTAAGGGGGAAAAGAGCCCTAGAGTTAAAAATAAAGCAAGCAGTAAAAAAGAAACTAGTTTACAAAATTTGGAAATGATTCATTTAAAGCTTTAGAGAGATTATGCTTTTAGAAGAAAAGGTCTCATGCCAAAATTCATAAAATGTGCATTGCACAGCATTAGTGGTAACTTTAATCAAGCCTTTTGAGATGTCTAGGTCTTTGTTTTCTCGTGTATCATAGAAGATGGTTGAACTGGGAAATCTCTAAGAATCTACACAGGATTGACATACGGTCTTTTAACTCAATCCAACTTTATTAGGTTGAACCAAATGAAAATGATCATATTAAGCCCTTTAGGGACTGCAGAAAATGGTAATTTCATATGATTCAATGTATCTAGGATGAAGCTGCCCTGTTGGGCCTCATCAGGCTCTATAGATCTACATCTTGCAATCTGCCTGCTTCATTTTCTTCTATTACGTGTAATCTTGGCCTGTAATGGCCACAAGCAGGCCCAGCTTTGCATCTTTCTGGCTCCAGACTTCAAAAAGGAAGAATCTTTTTTTAGCTCCAAATTGAAAAATCTTGGGAAAGGACTTGAAATGCAATGATTTGAATCACACTCTCTCCTGAGACCAACACCTTACCTAGTAGTCATATTGACTGGAACTAGACAACTTTCCTACCCCGGGGCACAGAAAAGGAAGTAGAGGCTAGATAAATTAAAAAAAATAAAAAGACCCTACAAATACCCTTTACATGTTTGTATGCTGCTAGCTGTGCTTTTATTTCAAATATACTTTATTCACTAAGGAGACATCGTGCTTAGACTAAATCAGTCAGCAGAATGTTGTTGTTGTTGTTGTTGTTGTTATGTGCCGTCGAGTCGTTTGCAACTCATAGCGACCCTATGTACAACAGCCCTAAACCCTGCTCTATCCTGTGCCAGTCGCACTGCCTCATCCTGATTACCCCAGTCACTGAATCAATCCATCTCATAGAGGGTCTTACCCTCTTGTGCCGTCCCTCCACCCTCCCAAGCATGATGTCCCTCTCCAAGGACCTGTCCCTCCTTGCAACATGCCCAAAGTATTTCAGACGAAGCCCCAGAATCCTTGCCTCCAAGGAGTAGCTTGGTTTAACCCTCTCCAGGATGAATCTGTTTGTTTTCCTGGCAGTCCATGGTATTCTCAATACTCTTCTCCAGCACCACAGCTCAAAGGCAGCAATTCTCCTTCTGTCCTCCCCTAGTCATTGTCCAACTCTCTGATGCATAACAAATGATTGCAAAGACCATGGTCTGTATCAGGCACACCTTAGTCTCCAGAGGGGCACTGTTGCTCTTGAGTACTTTAGCAGAATATTTGGATTAAAAAAATCTTTGTGATTTGGGAAGTTATTTTTCTCTCTTGAATCTGTTTTATCACCTGAAAAATGTATTACAAATACCGCAAGAGGTTAGCTTGGAATTATATATGATGTGCATAAAACAACTTTTAAAACAGTAACATATTGTTTGTTGGTTGTTGTTGTTAAGTGCTGTAGAGTTGTAGGCGACTAATAGTGACCCTATGAATGAAAGACCTGAATGCTTGTATAACTTTCATCCTTTCTCCAGGTTCATAGGGTTTCTGGAGGCAAGCTATTTTGGAAGTGGATGCCACTCCTGCTTCCAAGCTTTTTTTTAATCAGGGAGCTCCATCAAACACTGTCCACCACGGGTAACCATTATCGCATTTGACACATCAGTGTCACAGTGTTCAGCTTTGTAGCAACTACAAGTTACCTCTGTACAGCAAGTGGACTGACCAGGGCTATATGACCTAAAAGAATGTTTGACCAAATACAATTAAAAACAGGCCTGAGAGCCACAGATGCAGTAAAGCATTATAGAAGTTAAATACTCTTTCTTTCATAAACATTTCTTGTATATCTGCTGCAGGCAGTGAACTTTATTAGGTGATGAGGATATAAAGATCAATGCAAATTAATATATTTGTTTTGCCCTCTATAACAAGATATTGGAGCTTTGGTAGCCACTGGCATGTTGTACTGCTGAAAAAAAAAAATAAGTGGAAAAAAGGCCACCCTCAACTACAGCAGATAAAGATGAACAGTCTTCTTCAATTAAGATTTACAGCTTCAAAAATCCAACGAAGGATGCACATCCAAAAACTTCTCCAGCAGGGTAAAAAGGGAAGCCACTGACTGGGAAAAAGTATTCGGTAATAACATATCAGATAAGGGACTTATATCCAGAATTTATGAAATACTTGAGCACCACAACAAGATAAAGGTAAATAATCCAATAGAAAAATGGGCACAGGATATGAACAGGCACTTCACCAAAGACGACATTCAGATGGCTAACAAGCACATGAAGAAATGCTCAAAATCCCTAGCCCTAAGAGAGATGCAAATTAAAACAACTATGAGATATCATTTCACCCCAGTCAAAATAGCAAAATTTAACAGAACAGCAAGCAACAAATGCTGGCGAGGTTGTGGAGAAACTGGAACCCTGATTCACTGTTGGTGGGAGTGTAAAATGGTGCAACCCCTGTGGAAAGCAGTATGGCGCTTTCTCAAAAAGTTGCAAATAGAGATACCATTTGACCCAGCAATTCCACTACTGGGAATATACCCTGAAGAGACCATAGCTGACATCCAAGCAGATATATGCACACCCATGTTTATTGCAGCTTTGTTCACAATAGCAAGGAGTTGGAAACAACCTAAGTGCCCATCAACAAACGAATGGCTAGAGAAGCTGTGGTATATTCGCACAATGGAATACTATGCTGCATTAAAAAACAAGGAACTCATGCAATATTATTCAAAATGGTTGACTCTGGAGAACATTATGCTGAGTGAAATATCCCAGTCACAAAAGGACAAATATTACATGATGCCACTGTTGTAGAATGGGACTGTCCTTGGGGTTGGGGAGAGACTGAGTAAGATGGGTTCAATAATGTATACTGTACTGAAACAGAGGAGGGAGAGAACCGTCTAAAAGAGAGATGTAACTGGGTATTTCTGTCATCACAGGAGACTAGAGCGAGGGCTGCATGGTGGAGGGGACCTGGGGGAGGGTTTGTAAAACAATGAAAGAATCTTTTCTTTTACTTTTCCATAAAAAAATAAAAAAAATTAAAAAAAATAAAAGAAATATAAATAAAACAAAAAAAATCCAACGAAGGGTCACGAAGAGTCAGAACTGACTCTGTGGCAGTTTTTGTCAGGTGTCAATGTGACAACTCTGTCTCAAAGCAATCTTATGTATAATAGATCAAAACTTAGCCCAGTGGGCCCATCTTGGCAATCCCTACTGTGTTTAAGCCCATACTTGCAGACACTGTACTGGTCTAAGATCATAAGAAGATGGAAGGAGTACACAGAGGCACTGTACCAAAAAGAATTGGCTGGCACAGAAGAATTTCATGAAATAACATAGGATCAAGAGGCAATGGTTATGAAGGAGGAAGTTCAAGCTGCTTTGAAAGAACTGGAAAAAAAGCAAGGCCTCAGGAATTGATGAAATACCAATTGACATAGTACAGCAAACAGATGCTGCCCTGGATGTGCTCATCAGTTTATGTCAAGATTGGTAGAGGTCCATATTTATTACCATTCCAGAAAAAAGGTAACCCAACAGAATATGGACATTATCAAATAATCTCTCTAATATCAACACAAGCAAGATCTTGCTGAAGATTATCCAAAAACTACAGGAACATTACATCAGCAGAGAACTCACAGTTACGCAGACTGGGTTTAGAAGAGGCCATGGTACTAGGGACATTATAGCCAACATTAGATGGATCTTGGCTGAAAGCAGAGTACCAGAAGAATGTCTATCTGTGTTTCATTAACTATGCAAAGACATTTGATTGTGTGGATCACAACAAATTGTGACTAACCTTGAGAAGATTTAATTGTGCTCATGTGAAACTTACACTTGGATCATGAAGCAGTAGTCAGAACAGAGAAGGGAAACATGGCATAGCTTAGGAACAGGAACGGTATACATCAGGGATGCATTTTATCTCCATACCTTTTCAACCTATATGCAGAACAGATCATTCTGGAGGCTGGACTATATGAGGAGGAATGTGGCATCAGGATTGGAGGAAGATTCATCAAAAGCCTGCATTATGCAGATAATACAACCTTGCTTGCTGACACTGAAGAGGACATGAGTCATTTGCTGCAAAAGGTCAAGGACTGTTGTCTTCAATATGAATTGAAGCTCAACATCAAGAAAACAAAGATTCTTACCACTGGGCCAATTGAAAGTCCATGGTGAATGAAAAAGAGATTGAGATTGTTGATAACTTCAGCTTGCTTGGTTCCACAATCAACATTCTTGGCACCAGCAGTCAGGAAATCAAAAGATGATGCATTGGCAAAGTCTACCATTAGGGACCTCTCTAGAGTACTGACAAGCAACCATGTCAGTCTGGAGACTAAGATGAGCCTGATCAAGGCCATGGTCATCATAATTACTTGTATACATCAAAGATAAGGACAATAAGTAAGAGGAATAGAATAAAGATAATACCTTTGAGTTGTGGTGCTGGAGAAGAGTGTTGAACATACCATGAACTGCCAGAAGAGCAAACGGGTCTGTCCTGGAGTGAGTGAAATATGGCTGTTACCTGGAGGCAAAGATTTTAAAGTTCCATCTCACATACGTTGGGCATGCTGCCAGAAGGGACCAGTTCTTGGAGAAGAACATCATGCTTGTGGATGTGTCAGTGCAAGAAAGGAAGACTCAGAATGAGATGGATTGACTCATTGACTGAAGAAATGGAATTAGGTCTGTTGGAGACTATAAGGTTAGCTAGGATAGGGCAGGGTTCAGAGGTAATGTACATAGAGTCACTATGAGTCACAGGCAACTTGATAGCACTCAACAACAATAACAGTAACATCATTATTATCATACACAAAGAAAACATTGCTGATTTTCATCCAAAAATACCCAGAACAGAATATTAATAGGGAACTACTAGATGCTCAATCTGGCTTTAGAAGAGGCTGTGGCACCAGAGATATCTTTGCTTATGTCAGATGAATCCTAGCTGAGAGCAAAAAACACAAGAAGAATGTCTATTTGTGCTTTATTAACTATGAGAAGGCACTTGACTGTGTGGCTAACATCAAGTGTAATGGGAGTAAAATGGGAATCACAGAACACTTACTTGTGCTCCTGAGAAGGTAAACCTAGACCAAAAAAGCTGTTGTTCAAACCAAGCAAAAAATACTGTAAGCTTCAATATCAAGAGTAGTGTGTTTCAGTGTTGTGTCCTTTCTCCATACCTATTCAATTTATGCTAAGCAAATCATTCCTGAAGCAGGACTCTATGAAGAGGAATGTGATATCAGAATTAGAAGAAAACTCATCAACAACATGCATTATGCAAATGACATAACATTGCTTGGTAAAAGTGAGAAGGACATGAAACATTTGCTGCAGAAGGTCAAGGACCACAGCCTTTAATATGGATTACATCTCAACATTAAGAAAACAGAGGTCCTCACCACAGGAACAATAGTTGACATTATGACAGATGGAGAAAGGATTGAAGTTGTCAATTATTTCTTCTTGCTTCAGTCAACACCCTTGGTATCAGCAGTCTGGAAATCAAGAAATGTATTGCATTAAGCAAGTCAGCTGTAAGGGATCTCTCCAAAATGCTGACGAGCAAGAGCCAGTTAGAAGACTAAGGTGTGTCTGATTTAGCCTATTGTCTTCTCAGCCACCTTTTACATTGTCTTCTCATTCACCTGTTAGAGAGCTGGACAATGTGTAAGGATGACAGATTAAAAATTAATGATTTTATGCTGAGTGAACTAACTCAATCCCACAAAAATAAATATTGTATAAAACCATTATTGTAGAATGAATATAAGGACCCAAGAGGGGGAATGAGTTTGGAAGCCGAGGGATGAGGATGTGCAGGGGGAGGAGGGGATTAATCATGGTATTGTACAATTTTATAAGCAGAAGGTGAGGGAAATTGAAAGAATTCGTTCTTGAAAACAATGTATTCGAATTTTATAAATAAACTAGCAAAAATTTTTTAAAAAGTTAATGCTTTTACAAATGAATGGATTGAGAAGTTGTGGTATAGTCATACAATGGAATACTATGTAGCACGCAAGAGCAATCATTTTGTAAATTATTACATAACTTGGGAGGGACTAGAGAGCATTATGCGGGGTGAACTAATTCAGCCCCACAGGACAAATACTGTATAAAACCATTATTGTAGAAAGAGTATGATGATCCATACTTGGAAATATGAAAGGTCACTGAAGGAGAAGACCCCAATGAGATTGATTGACATGATGACTTCAGAAATGGGCTCCAGTGTGTCAGCGATGATGAGGAAGGCATAGGATAAGACAGGGTTCAGGTCAGCTGTTCATAGGGTTGCTATGGGTCGTACTCAACTTGACAGCACCTAACAACAACTCAAATGTAATTCTGGTGGCCTAATGGTAAGAATCTGTACTGAAATCCCAAAGGCATATGGTTCAAATCCACCAGCTACTCTATAGGAGAATGATGGGCAATCTCTTCTCATGCAATTTAGCTCCTCTGCAAACCTGCTGGAAGGTAAACTATGGGTTGATTCTAACTCAAAGGCACACAACAACAACAACAACAAAAACTCAAATGCATATAAAGACATATTTTGTGTTTTTTAAAAAGGTGTTCAATCACTGAATGTACAAAATGCAATCATTCAATGTCTTAATTTCTGTCACCAACACTGTACATTCTGACTACCATTTCTTCCTCATTCCTTCCAACTCATTTATTCCAGTCACAAATAATTATTAAAACATCTTGATTGCATATTTGGTCAGTTTCAAACTGCATTGATAGAAGTCCTCAATTTCCTCCTCTTTGCCTTTATTTGTTGGTGTATATATATATGACAATAGTGCTATTAATAAGTTTTCCCTTGTATGCATATAGATAGTATCCTATAGCTCATAACATTGTACTTTAGGATAGGTCTAGAAATCGTCTTTTTTTACTATGAATGCAACATCATTACTCCTAAGTTTTTCAATCTTGGCATAATAGATCATATGATTGTCTGATTCAAAGTAGTCCATGCCAGTCCATCTCAGTTCACTAATTCCTAGAATCTTGATCTTCATTCATTTCCTTTCCTTTTTTACAATTTCCAGTTTCCACATTCATACTTCATGTATTCTATATTCTAATTATTAAAGGGTACTAGCAGCTGTTTCTCCTCATTTTGAGTGGCTTCCAATCTACCTGTAATACTTTATTCCTCTGTTGTGCATAGAAACATATTGTTCAATCTGTACAGTGAGCAAATAATTTGAGAAGTTGTACTTTATAGTGAAGAATGTGGGATCAGATTGGAAGAAGATTCATTAACAGCCTGCATTATGCAAATGGCACAACCTTGCTTGCTGAAGTGAAGAGGACTTGAAATTATTGCTGCAAAAGATCAAAGACTCCAGTCTTTAATATGGATTGCATCTTAACATAAAAAATACAAAAATCATCACCACTGGACCAATAGTAACATTGTGATACATGGAGAAAAGATTGAAATTAGCAATGATTTCATCTTACTTGGATCTACAATCAACACCCTTGGTACCAGCAGTCAGGAAATCAGGAGATGTATAGCATTGGCAAAGTTTGCTGCCAGGGACCTCTCCAAAATACTGAAGAGCAGTGATGTCAATTTGAAGGCACACCTGACCCAGGCCATGGTCTTTCCAATCATTGGCTGTGTATCTGAGTGCTGAACAATGAATAAAAAATGATAGAAGAAGAATTGATGCCTTTGAATATTGGTGTTGGAGAAGAGCTCTAACTATAGCATGGACTGCCAAAAGAACAAACAAGTATATTTTGGGAGAAGTGCAGCTAATATGCTGCTAGGAGGCAAGGATAGTGAAGCTTTGTCTGGCATACGTTGGGTACGTTGCTAGGAGACATTGTCCTTTGTAAAGGGGCATAATGTTTGGAAAGACAGAGGGTCGATGAAAGATATGAAGACCTTCAATGATATGGATTGACAGTTGACTACAGCAATGGGATCAAATGTATCAGATATAATGAGGATAGCACAGGATAGGATAGGACAGGATAGGATTCAGATCTCTTGTTGATAGGGTCACTATGAGTTGTAGTTGATTTAACAGCACTTAACAACACCCAGATGCATACTTTGGGGAGAGTTTAATAAAATTATACTTGTCTGTAAAATTATTTCCTAGTTTTCCAGCTATGTTTTGTTTATTTATTTTTAACAAAAGTTTTATTTTATACTAGTTTACTTACAAAGTCTGTATACATTGTATATACCCTCCACTCCTGCCCATCCTCATCCCTCTGCTCCCACTCTCCCTCCCTTTTATATTTATACATTTCTACAAAAATGGTCTTTTACAGTATTTGTCCTTATGGGACTGAGTTAGATCACTTAGCATAATGTTCTCCAGTTCCTCTCAAATTGAGTAGTAATCTACAAAATCATTGCCCCTGAGTGCTGCATCATATTCCACCTATTTAAAAAACAAAATTACCCTTTATCACTGGAAGTAGTCAAACTTATTTTTCATAATTGTTTATATTTTCATTAGGGTATATGCCAGGGATGTATCCTATCTCCATACCTTTTCAATCTTTATGCAGAACAGATTATCCAGAACTCTGGGCTCTATGAGGAGAAATGTGGCATCAGGATTGGAGGAAGAATCATCAACAATCTGCGTTATGCAGATGACACAACCCTGCTTGCTGAAACTGAGGAGGACTTGAAGTACTTGCTGTGGAGGGTCAGGGACTGCAGTCTTCAGTATGGATTGAGGCTCAATATCAAGAAAACAAATATTCTCACCACTGGACCAATAGGCAGCATCATGATAGATGGTGAAAAGATTGAGATTGTTGACAGCTTCAATTTGCTTGGCTCCACAATCAACACTCTTGGCACCAGAAGCCAGGAAATTAAAAGACGTATTGCATTGGGAAAGCCTGCTGTTAGAGACCTCTCTAAAGTACTGAAAAGCAATGATGTCAGTATGGAGACTAAGGTGCACCTGATACATGCCATGGTCTTTGCAATCACTTGTTATGCATCAGAGAGCTGGACAATGACTAGGGATGATAGAAGGAGAATTGATGCCTTTGAGCTGTGGTGTTGGAGGAGAGTATCGAATACACCACAGACTGCTAAGAGAACAAACAGATTTGTCCTGGAGCAGGTGAAGCCAGCCTGCTTCTTAGAGGCAAGGATTCTGAAGCTTTGTGTGACATATTTTGGACATGCTGCAAAGAGGGACCAGTCCTTGGAGAGGGACGTCATGCTTGGGTGGGTGGAGGGACAGCGTAGGAGAGGAAGACCCTTGATGAGATGGATAGATTCAGTGACTAGGGTATTGGGGGTAGGTGTGTCAGAGTCAGTTAGATTGGCACAGGGTAGGACAGGGTTTAGGACTGTTGTACATAGGGTCACTGAGTCACAGGTGACTTGACGGCACATAACAACAACAACAATAATCTTGAATCACATCTTAATATATGAGTTTCTTTCTTTTTACAAGAAGATTAAACTACTAATTATAAGAGACTTTTCAGGAACGTCCTGCCAAAATAATATTTGCTTGCCTATGCAAACAAGCTTGTATGCCAACGACATATTTTTTAACCTGAACAAGCTACATTGCAAGAAGTTTCAGCCTCCACCAGAACTGTTTAAAATTCCAAACATACAGCTAGCTACCTAGTCACAATGTCACTATTGCTGGTGTATTCTTCCTATTACTCTCATTCAAATTCTTTGCATGACTTTATATATCAATTTTTATCTTTAGAAAATATTTACTGGGCATCCACTATATCCATCATCAGTAACTCACAGTGCAAGTTTAAATTGAAGCTGAAAAAAAAATTAAAACTAGTCCACAAGCACCAAAATATCACTGTAAGTCTATCCCATTTGAATTTAAGAATCATCTCAAATACAGATAGGAGGCATTTAACAGCAATGACAGAAGACCAGAGGAACTATGGGGGGACATCGAAGATTCATGAATACAGAAAAGGTCATTATAAAGAAGGAGGAGAAAGAAAACCAATATGGAGACCAGTATGAAAAGTGTGTTAGAGCATCAAGAAGCAAAACAAAAGGGAGAGATTTCTTTTGAGCTAAACAGGCCTTGTAATTCAAGAAGTGATTCAGTAATTGAGAAGAAGCCTGCCATCAACAGAAAGGATCTAGGACTAAGTGAGAATTCTAAATTGAGGAGTTTATTGTCAGAGGTTGGAAGCAGGAGTGGCACCCACTTCCATAAATAGCTTGCCTCCGGAAACCCTATAAACCTGGATGAAAGTCATGCACGCAAGTGTTGAGGACTTTCATTCATAGGGTCTCTATGAGTCACCTGCGACTCAACAGCACTCAACAACAAAAACAACATTGCCAGAGATATGCAACTTGCCATACATTTTGTAGTAAGTAAGAAAATCAGAAGAAAGGTAGGCACTCAGACATAACTGCTAAAGTCAAACAGCAAATCAAATTGGCTAAGAAAAAGAATTCTGGACAAAACAAAGAAGAATTTGATGCCAGTATCCTCAACCATGAGAAGATCCCATTAACCAGTGTTGAATTACCCAATAAACCAGGTACACATGGGCTCATTTGTGTTTACTTACTAAACTGTAGTGAACAGTGTCATGTTTTTCAATACATCAAATATGAAACCCATGTGAAATTTTTCAGCAAGAGTACTTATTTCGTAATCCACCCCTGGAACCACAGGAAGAAAAAAGAAAAAAAAAAGCCACATAAACTTTGTAGGAGTAGCTCAGACAGCTTACGTGATTTTCGAGAGTCCTTGTTAGATAAAATGATTCTACAAGATACTTGGGAGCCTTGACAGTTGTTACGTACCATCGACTGGGAACCAACTCATAGCTTATCCTTAAGTAGAATTTCAGAGGCTGTAAATCATAGGAAGAGATTACCCATCTTTCTTTTTTTTTAATTTTAAAAAATTTTTTATTATTTGTGTGTGTGTGCTGTCAAATCAAATCTAACTGGTACAGGAGATTGGTCCTCCTTTTCCAGCAGAGCATCTGATGGATTTGAACCGCGTACCTCTGGGATCATCTTTCTTTCATGGAGCAGCTGGTGGTCTCAAACTACATGCCTTTGGGTTGGCAGCACAACCTCCTAACATCAGAGTGGGAAGCAGAAAAAAATATTAAAATTCTAACAAAGTAATTGACAGAATTTAGCCAGTGACAATTAGTGAGGTAGAAAGAGAGCAGAGAGGTAGCAATTAAAAATCATTTCATGACTTTGAGTCTGGATAACTGGAAGAATAAAAATACCTCTCATAGAAATAAGGAAACCTGGAGGGGAGATTAATTTTAGGGGAAAGGTCCTATGTTTAGCTCTAGCTAATTTGAGCTTGAGGAAAAGGTGAGATATTCATATGGAAATATTCAGAATATTCAATAAGTAGCAGAAAATGTGAAGCTGAAGTTAATGAGAGAGGTGAAGGCTAGAATTCTTGATTTGGCACATATCTCTTCATTAATTTTGGTGGAAGGTTGAGAGTAAGTGTGCGTTACAGAGGTAACTCGTGGTTGCTGTGATGCTGAAGACGGACAGTGATGTGCCAATCGTGGTAATGGGCACCCATGGTGGACAGTGTTGGCTGGAGCGTCCCGACTAAATCAAGCCTGGAAGCAGGAGCGGCATCCACTTCCGAAATGGCTTGTCTCTGGAAACTCTGTGTAGGAACAGTGCTCAGGCCGTTGTTAGTTCATAAGGTCGCTATGAGTCAGTTCATAAGGTCGCTATGAGTCGTCTATGACTGGAAGGCATCAAACAACAACAACAACAGAGAATAAGTAGATAACATCACTAAGAGAAGTGCTGAGGGCCAAACAGTGAAGTGAGAGGATGTCTTTTCCCTTGCTCCACTATTCAATGATGTAGCCTGAAGATTTACAAATAGTGCCTTGAATGCTACTAGTTCCCCACTGGTAGCCTTCAAAACAAAACCAAAACTACAACAGCAATGAAGGGGGGGACCACAACATTGCTGGGAAGTAAAACTCTACCTCAAAACTTACACATCTTTTTCTTGCGGAGTGGCCTGTGGTTTTAAACGCTGACGTCTCAGTTAGCAGCCAAGTATATAACCACTGCACCATCAAGACTCCTTGCCTTAAAACGTGTATGAGGAGCCAAGGGGCGGCGGCGG
>NW_006399974.1:655214-658627 GCF_000299155.1 Elephantulus edwardii | reverse complement strand
GAATCTTAGGCACACACTCAGGAATACATAGTTTGTGTTTAAATTTCAAAAGAATTGTTCCCTAAGATTGCCAGACAAAACTGAAAGAATAAATGTTCTTTCCGTATGGTTTCTTCTTAAATATTTACACCATGATATTAAAGAACAGAAGACTTTCAAAATAGTTTCTGAATTTTTTTTGTTTGATAGTTAGTTATACTGAGAAAGCAGATCTTCTTAAAATATGGTGTGAAAGAGTTTTATTTATTTATCGTATAATCCAAAATACCTATGCTAATATTTAATTGTGTAAAACCATTATGCAAATGTTTAACTAAATTAGGAAGGAAGATGTCATTATTAATAATGAGTTGTGAATATAATTAGAAATGAGTAATTAGGAAAAATAGCATAGTAATAAAGAGTATTTTTCAAAAGTGGTACACAAGGGATATGAAAATAAGCCCTTTACATATCCTAACACATCAGTAGAATGTGCATTTGGTTTTCTGCCTGTGAAAATAATTTGAAGTGAAAAAGTGGGGATGAATTACTTATAGTGGTCTCCTAACTCCTTTGTGTAATTTTAATAAAAAAAAAGTTATATCTATTATACAAACTTGGATAGTCTTGAGATCAAATAAAATATTATATTCTCAGAAGTAACATGATTGCCTATTAGGAAATGATAATATTTTCCACCCTGAATCATGTGCTAAAATGAAGCTTTACTTTATAAAAAAAAGATTTCATTATTATAAAGATATATGTAATCAATACATTTTAGGGGACTTTTGAACATGTGGCTGTATCTATCTGAAATTGTCTCCTACAATGTGAACACTAAACCATGACAGATGGAGAAAAGATTGCAGTTGTCAATGACTTCGTATTACTTGGCCCCACAATCAACACTCTTGGTACCAGCAGTCAGGAGATCAAGAGATGTAATGCACTGGTAAATTCTGTAGTTAGAGACCTCTCCAAATTACTGAGGAGCAATGATGTCATTTTGAGGACTAAGTACACTTAATTCAAATCATAGTTTTCAATCACTTCCTATGTATCTGAGAGTTGGACAATGAATAAGAATGACAGAGGAGAATTGATGCCTTTGAGTTCTGGTGTTGGAAAAGAATACTGAATATCCTATAGACGTCAAAATAAAAAGCGGATAGGTCTTGAAGAAGGTGAAGCCAGAGTGCTCCTTGGAGGCAAAGATCAGAAAGCTCCATTTCACATACTTTGGGCATGTTGCTACAGGCTATTCCTTGGAAAGGAATACCATGTTGGAAAGGTGTAGGGTCTGCAACAAGTGGATTGACAAAGTGACTGCAGCACTGGGCTCAAGTATTTTGGAGATGATGAGGATACCACAGGATAAGGCAGAATTCAGATCTGCTGTTCATATGGTCAGAATGAGTCATATTTGACAGCACCTAACAACAAAGGAGATCCCTGGCCTTTTCTTCATTCTCTGATTTCTAGCTCCCGACATCCCCAATCCTTCCAAGGCAATAAATCAAGTGTAAGAACAATAACAAAAGGAACATTTCACGATATAAAATTGGGAAAATTGTACAGCAGAATTTTATCCTTTTACTATACTTTTTCAGTCTCTACTGAGCAAATAACTCAGGGACCCAGAATCTATGAAGAAGAAAGTGGCATCAGGAAAAAAATTCAAGCAACCAAAAACTGTGGGTTATGCAGATGGCATAGCCTTGCTTGCTGAAAGTGAGGAAGACCTGAAGCACTTGATGCAAAAGATCAAAGATTACAACCTTCAAAATGGATTACATTTCAACATCATAAAAACAAAAGTCCTTACCACTGACCCAATAAGCAATATCATAATAGATGGAGAAAGGAGTTAAAACTATCAATGATATCATCTTTCTTGGATCCACAATCAACACTGTTGGCACTAGCATTCAGGAGCTGTTTTGCTTTAAGCAAGACCACCATAAGGAACCTCTCCAAAATACTGAAGAGCAATTATGTCAGTTTGAAGATTAAGGTGCACCTGTTTCAAGCCACGGTCTTTTCAATGACTTGCTATCCATCTGAGAGCTGGATGATGAATAAGGATGACAAAAGAATAATTAATGTCTTTGAGTTGTAGTGTTGGAGAATAGTACTGAATATTCTATGAACTGTCAAAAGAACAAAGAAGTATGAAAGAGTGTAGCTGGAGTGTTCCTTGGAGACAAGAATGGTAAAGCTTTATTTCTCATACTTTGAACATGTTACTAGGAGAGGATATTCCTTGGAAAGGGAAATCATGCTTGGATACATGTAGGGTAAGAGAAAGATAGGAAGACACTCACCAGGATGAATTAACATGGTGACTACAGCAATGGGCTCAGTGCATCAGAGATGGTGAGAATGGTGCAGGATAGGACAGGACTCAGATCTGTTGTTCATAGGGTTGCTATGAGTCATACTTGACTTGGCAGGACCTAACAACAGCAAAAACAGCATCATCAAGTGTGCCATCCTCATCAACTCTGCCAAGTTACTTGAGTCCATTGCTACAGTCACTGTGTCAATCCATCTCATTGAAGGTCTTTTCTCTTTCACTGATCCTTCATCTTTCCATGTGTGACATCTTTCTCCAAGGAAAAGCCTTTTCTACCAACATGTCCAATGTATGAGAGATGGTGCTTCATCATCTTTGCCTCCATGAAGCAATCTGGTTGTGGTTTTGCCCAAAAAATATCTGTGTGTTCTTTTGGCAGTTCATGAAATATCCAGTACCTGATTGTCTTATTTCTTCATGTGTTCTGCCTCAAATGACTAATATATGGACTTTGGTGATAACAGTTGTATTAACATTTTAAAAGTCTGAGTTCTGGAACCGATAATTTTGAACACTAATTCTGCATTTTTTCAGCTTTGTGAACTTTGGCAGTTAATCTCTCTAATCTTCAGTTTCTCACCTAGGAAATACTAGTAATATTTACTACATATTTACTTGTTGTGTGCTGTCAAATTGCAACTGACTCATAGCTGCCATTCCCGCAGGTTCTCATAGGCTATCACTCACACAGGAGATCACCCATCTTTCTCTAATGGAGCAGCTGGGAGATTCTAACAAAATGCCTTTGAGTTGGCAGCACAGCTCCTTACCACTGGAGTTCCTGATTTATGTTACAGGGTTCCAAAACAAAACTCAACTCATTGTTTTCCAATCAGAGCTGTCTCATAGTTGACTTTCAGAGGCTATAATTTGCACAGGAGGTAATTGCCCATTTTTTCAATATTAGGTTACTGGAAAGGTACAGTATGAATTACTTAGAATTGTATTTGGCATAAGTATTACTGATATTATCATAGACATAAGAACCTTACTTAAATCATATAAACATACATACATGTATATATCTCCTGTTGTTGTTGTTATGTGCCGTCAAGTCGCTTGCGACTCATAA
>NW_006399974.1:618843-654724 GCF_000299155.1 Elephantulus edwardii | reverse complement strand
GACTATGGAGCCAAACAAACTAAAGCTGTGTACATTCTCAATCTCTTCACCATCCATCCTGATGCTGCCAATTGGTCCAGTGGTGAGAATCTTTGTCTTTTTGACATTGAGCCTCAATCCATATTGTAGGCTGCAGTCCTTGACACTCTGCAGCAGGTGCTTCAGGTCCAGCTTCACTTCTCTCTAAATATCCTTTTTCTGCCTATAGATTCTAAGTTCAACTACCTGAGTCAAGATTCTCTTTTGGCTTTATAATTTTGTCCAGTATTCTTATTAGACTAAGGCATCATACATGACAAAACAAAAGTCATTAATATGCATTGTCTAGGAGATATGACAATGCATATTAATGACTTTTGTTTTGTCATGTATGATGCCTTAGTCTAATAAGAATACTGGACAAAATTATAAAGCCAAAAAAGAATCTTTACTCAGAGTCAGGTAGTTGAACTTAGAATCTACGGGTAGAAAAGGATATTTAGAGAGAAGTGAAGCTGAATCTATATTTTATTTAACCTCTAAATTCTCATGCTTCTGTTTCATTTTCTTTGGTCTTTACTCTTTTACAGCTTATAGCTCAATTAAATAGATGTCAATACATTCAGATACTTGTGAAACTGTGCAACACAACCACTCCTTGGAAAAGTGCATCATGCTTGGAAGGATGGAGGGACAGCACAGGAGAGAAAGACCCCAGAGAAGATGGACTGATACAGTAACTGGTGTAATGGGGTTAGGTGTGTCAGAGTCAGTGAGACAGGTTCAGGACAGGGCAGGCTTCAGGACTGTTGTACATAGGATAGCTATGAGTCATAGATGACTTGATGACACATAACAGCACAGAACAAATCACTCAACACGCTCCTTTCTTGATTTCGAACTACTCAGTGTTTCCTTGCTCAGTTCTGATAACTGTCTCCTGGTCTCACTCTAAGTTAAAAGGAAAAACTTTAAGACTGTTACTGATGGATGCCATATGGATATTTCTGAAGTGGGGTAAATTTTAAAGTTAATATTGTTCTAGGAAAACCTAGCTTAGAATTGTGAACTTGTTTTTAATGACAGAGGGGGATGGGGGAAATACTCACTCTTGGAATGAATTTATGCTGTAGCTGTGGGATATTACCACATTATTCTATATGCCTTCTTTTTCCAATCAATTTAAAGTATTTTTAAACATGTGGAGTACAAAAGGAGATGAGTGGGGAAAGGTAGGAGGCCTATGTCTAGGGGAAAAAATTATGGTATATTGAAAAACATATTTTTGGCACTTACAGCTATAACTACCATTCATCTTTAAGCTACAGCCATCAAAAGGACCACATCAATATCACAGCAAGTGTAGAGGGAATGAATATGTAGAAAGTCCTGACTACCACACTTCAAATCATTGCCAGGATTGTCCTACCTCTCATTAGCACTGCCTTAGGCATAGGATGTCTTACATGAATTCCATTCAGATTAAAAAAAAATCTTTAACACTGTGAGTGTTGCTTTTCATAAAACTGTTTATAGCTTCTGGACTCATTTACCTTTCAAAGAAAAACAAATGACTTGAGTGTATCATTACAGCTAAGGAATTCATATTCTTTCAGCATTTAAGAGGGAGAAGGCCCAAATTGAAATCAAGTTTTGGCATGGCACCTGAGGCAAGAAAAGCAAGTGTTAATGAAAAAGAAGTCATTTTGAATTACTGTTATTAAATTGTTAGTCTACATGTGGGCCAGTAAGAGAAGAAAATTATTTTTGAAGGTTAATGGCTTTAAAAAGTATGCAAGTAAAAAAACCTAGGTAACCTAACACCTGTGAAATATTCAAAAGACTTTGTGAAATTATTTTTATTAATGTACTTACACAGTGTCAAATCAAGAGGTTGAAGATGAATAATCTAGCTAACCAAATGGTTTTTTAAATATATATATACATAGAGAGAGAGACACTGATATGGACAGTAAGTTTCAAAATTATATACTTACAGACTAAATGTTATTTCTAAAAATATCTGACATAAAAATAAAATAAAAATAACTGACATAAAAAGATTTAAGGACGAGAATTTTCTTCTTCCTGATTTTCAGGAACTTCTATGCAAGCATTTTTATTTTCATTTACTTATTCTTGATGAATATATTATAGTGCACCATGGTTTGATCAGTAGCAAAGATTATGGAGCACTTGTGTAATGTAACATATATTATTAACTGATTCAGTACAAAGAATTATTCTGGGTATGTGTACCTACAAAGCAGAAAGACATTTTACTCCAAATGTAGATTTTATCAGCATGAGAAAATAGTAATAGCAGGATGTTGATAATATAGGTAAGCAATTTGCCAATATTGACAAAGAATTTATAGTAAGACAAATAAAATCAAGAACGAGCCTAAATGCATGTAATATTCTTTTGGATAAAAGATTCTCTAAAAATATGCTTCCACCTAAAAATGGATAATATCAACAAAGTTCTAGACTTTAATGAAAACTTAACTTACAGGGTTAATGATTTTCATTTTTGTTTTAATACAGATGGAGATAGCTCTCCATCCTTAATACATGAAATATAGGAAGTGTCTTTCTCTATAACAAGTGAACTCATAAGAAAACCCTTTAATATCTTCTCCACAGTTCCAATTTCAAGTCAATAGATTAAGTGTCCACATTGTTTGCAACTAAGCCACAGCTGTCTAAATTGCTTCAGAAATGTTTAGCAGATTGCTTTATAGCAGGATAACACAGTTTGAACCATAGTTTCTTGAATGCATCTTGCTGAGATCTTATCTTATTCAAATGATGAAGGCAGCTGAAGCGTGATATCTGAATCATCTACATTTTACTCTAATAAAGGAGAACTTTAGGAAGCTGTATTTGTGATAGGCAAAACAGTAAAGCAATTGAAATGTGGATCTTCTATTTTGCACCATTCAAACGGCTTGCATATGTAGTGATAAGATACTTTTAAAATAAAATTTCATTTGGCAGGGAGGCTTACAGTTAAACTGTAAAAGTAATACACAGATCATGTGAATTACCAAGATATAAAAATAAAAATGCAAATTACTATAATACTCTTTTCCAAACTAGCATCTTTAACAGGAAGCCCTTCATAAGGATCTTTGTAAAGTGACATATTTTAAAGTCATTTTGTAAGTACTTAAAACTTAAAGTTCTTATTTTTAATTAGAAAAGACATGACTTTCTAGCAATACCCGAATAAATGGTATATATAAACATGAAGAAGGGGTTGTTGTTGTTGTTCTTGTTATGTGCCATCGAGTCGCTTGCAACTCATAGCGACCCTATGTACAACAGCTCTAAACTCTGCTCTGTCCTGTGCCAATCTCACTGCCTCTGACACACTCATCCCAATTGCCCCAGTCACCGAATCAATACATCTCCCAGAGGGCCTTCCCCTCCTGCGCCTGCCCTCCACCCTCCCAAGCATGCTGTCCCTCTCCAAGGACTGGTCTCTCCTTACAACATGACCAAAGTATGTCAGACAAAGCCTCAGAATCCTTGCCTCCAAGGAGCATCCCAGTTTAACCCTCTCCAGGATGAATCTGTTTGTTCTCTTAGCAGTCCATGGCACCTTCAGCACTCTTCTCCAACACCAAAGCTCAAAAGCATCAATTCTCCTTCTATCCTCCTTGGTCATTGTCCAGCTTCTGATGCATAATAAGTGATTGCAAAGACCATGGCCTGTACCAGACGCACAGAGACACACTGTTGCTCTTGAGTACTTTAGAGAGGTCCCTAACAGCAGACTTTCCCATGACAATTATTTCCTGGCTTCTGGTGCCAAGAGTGTTGATTGTGGAGCCAAGCAAAAAATAAAGCTGTGAACAATCTCAATCTCTTCACCATCCATCCTGATGCTGCCAATTGGTCCAGTGGTGAGGATCTTTGTCTTCTTGACATTGAACCTCAATCCATATTGAAGGCTGCAGTCCCTGACCCTCAGCAGCAAGTGCTCCAGGTCCTCCTCAGTTTCAACAAGCAGGGTTGTGTCATCTGCATAACGTAGATTGTTGATAGATCTTCCACCAATCCTGATGCCACATTTCTCCTCAGACAGCCCAGCCTCCCAGATGATCTGTTCTGTATACAGGTTGAAAAGGTATAGAGACAGGACACATCCCTGGCATACGCCCTTCCCAATTTTGACCCATGCAGTGTTTCCTTGCTCTGTTCTGACAACTGCCTCTTGGTTCAAGTATAAGTTTCGCATTAGCATGATCAAGTGTCCTGGGATATTTATATAATTTTATTATAAATCTTTACATTATTATCAGTCAAACATGTTCTCATCATGAGCTTTACATATTACTAGATGATATGGAGACAATGTTGTTGTTAGGTGCCATTGAGTCAAGTATGACTCATAGTGATCATATGAACAACAGATCTGAACTTTGCCCTAACCTGTCCCATTCTTAGAACCTCTGTCCTGCTCAAGCCCATTGTGGTAATCACTGTGTAGTCCATATGATTGAGGATCTTCCTCTCCTTCACTGACCCTCTGCCTATCATGCTAGAGATCTAGCTGATACCTTTCTCCAGGGTCTGGTTCCTCCTGAAAGTACACCCAAAGTAATGAGACAGTTTCACCACCTGTGCCTCTAAGAAACACTCTGGTTGGGTGTTCTTGTGGCAGTCTTTGGTATAGTCAATACTTTCAACAACACCACAATTCAAAGGCATCAATTCTTCTTTTGTCTTCATTATTCATTTTCCAACTTTCAGATGTATAGGAAGCAATTGAAAGCATCATAACTTCAATCAGGTGCACCTTAATCTTTTTTTATTAATGATTTTTAATGAGATATATATATATTTACAGCATATTCTTTCCATTTCATTTTCCCCCATTCATTCATTGTTGCATATTTTCCTCCTTGCCCATTGTTATACTATCTCCCCTCAGTCCACAGTCCACCTTAATATGCATTTTTTTCTGTAAACTTGTCATGAAAATAATACCTAATCCTATATTCCTTTTAAACAGTTCTCTCACTCATCTGTTTCAATGCAGTATACATTATTTATCCCCTCTTTTCTTAGGTTCCCCTCAACCCTGATGTCAGTCCCATTTTACAAGAGTGGCACTATGCAATATTTGGCCTTTTGTGACTGATATATTTCACTCAGCATAATATCCTTACTCTTTAAATTGACATCTTTTCTCTTTACAATGTTGTTAGGTGTTGTTTGGTTGAGTATGACCCATAGTGACATTAAGAACACAGATCTAAACCCTTTTCTATCCTGTGCCATCTTCATACTTCCTGATACACAAGAGCCCACAGCAGCAGTCACCATGTCAATCCACCTGCTAAGGGTCTTCCTCTCCTTCACCGATCCTCTGTCTTTCTGAATGTCATGTCCCTTTCTAAGGAATATCCTCATCCTAGCAATATGTCCAAAGTGTATGAGGTGAAGCTTTATCATCTTTACCTCCAAAGAGCACTCTGGGTCAACCCCATCCAGGATATATTTGTTATTTGGCTGTCCATGGAATGTTCAGCGCTCTTCTCCAACACCACAGCTCAAAGACATAAATTCTTCTTCTGTCATTCTTAATCATTGTCCAGCTCTCAGATGCATAGCAAGTTATCAGAAAGATCATGGCCTAAATCAGATGCACCTTAGTCCTCAAACTGGCATCATTACTTCACAATCATTTGGAGAGGTCTCTAATGGCAGACTTTCCCAGTGCAATAGGTCTCCTGATTTCCTGACTGCTGGTGTCAAGGGTGTTAATTGTGGATTCAAGTAAGATGAAGTTGTTGACAGTTTCAATATTTTCTCCATTTATCATGATGTTGTCTATCAGTTCAGTGCTAAGAATCTTTGTTTTCTTACTGTTGAGATGCAATCCATTCTGAAGGCTGTATTCTTCAATCTTCTGCAACAAGTGCTTCAAGTCCTCCTCACTTTAACCAAGCAAGATTGTGTCATCAGCATAATGCAGATTGTTACTGAGTCTTTTTCTGATCCTGATGCCACATTCTTCTTTATAGAGTCCAACTTCTTGAATAATTTGTTCAGTATACAGCTTGAATAGGTATGGAGAGAGAATATAACCCTGACACATTCCCTTCTTAATTCAGACAAACAACCTCTTGGTCTAGGTATAGGTTTCGCATGAGCACAATTAAGTGCTCTGGGATTCCCATTCTTCTCAATATTAATCATAAAGAGCTAAACTTTGTTTTTAATCACTATGTTTAAATAATTCAATTAAATATTTCATTTAAAAAGTCTTAGTGTTTGAGAAGAGAACAAGAATCCAGCTAAGAATATGTTCTAGCTCGCTATTGTAATGTGCCTATTTCCATACAAAATCTTCTTCTTAACTTCTGTTGAGTTAATTCTAATTCACAACTATACCAAGTAAGTAGCAGAATGAAATACTGCCTGATTTTGTATCATTCTCACCTACAGTCTTCTATCCTGGCAAAAACAACACTAATTTTATTATTTGCTCAAATTCTGATTTGAAAATTTGGACAGGGGTGAAAAGAGTTGCCTTGTCTCTTCTATATGTGGGGTCTCAGAAAGGATTATTTCAATGGTTGGGAGTAAGTTGAACTCAGAGGGGGATGAAATGCTGGTACTGTTGTTAGATGCTGCAGAGTTGAGTACAACTCACAGCAACCCTATGAATAATGCATCTGAGCACTGTCCTATTATAAAGTCAGATTCTGCATTCACATGTCTAGTGTCTAGGATGATGATTAGAAGGGTTAACTCAGTTGAGGCTGCCTCTCCATGAAACTTTGGATTCTCATAGGATACAATTTAGTTCTAAAAAGGTTCTACCTGAGAAAGAATGTTCTAAAAGAGCAAGTATGTCAACACTATTAAAATAATTTATGACTCTTAGAAAAACCAAAACTGTCACAATGAATACATTTGCTTTAAACCCTAGAGAATCCAGTAGCTATATACTAGGAGATTGCATTTTAAAGCCTGCAAAGTAGAACACTTTACTGATTGTACAAATCATGGATTAAAAATTCTATGTGCCTTCAAAAATACAATAAAGTACATAAGGGATACAGTCACAGTCACAAATAACTCCAAGACATAACCAAACACCTTGCAGGATTGCTTTACTGGTTTTGAAGGCTTAGAACAATAGTCTCCTGGGACATCTGAGTCAATTGGCACAATATAGTCTATAAAGTTTATGGCTTATATCCTAGTTTGTAAAGTAGTGTGTAGGGGTCTTAAAAGCTTGCCAGTAGCTATCTAAGTCACAACTGTTGGTCTTTACTCATCTGAAGCAAGAGAGAGAGAGAGAGAGAGAGAGAGAGAGAGAGAAAGAGGCCAAAAAACTCAAAGAAGAAACTTGTCTACAAGACCAATTGCACCACAAACCAGTCTCTTCTATCAAGGCACCAGAATTTGATGGTGTCCAGGCACCACTATCGTCATTCTGACTATGGCCACAATAGATAACTTGAAATGTTGTTGCTATGTGCCATTGAGTCACCTGCTACTCATAGCACCCTATGTACAACAGCCCTGAATCCTATTCTATCATGAGCCAACCTTATTGTCTCTGACACACCTACCTTCATTACCCTAATCAGAGTCAATCCATCTCATCAAGGGTCTTCCTCTCTTTTGCTGTCCCTCCACCCTCCCAAGCATGTCCTCTCCAAGAACTGGAACATCCTTGCAACATGACCGAAGATGGAGCTTCATAATCCTTGCCACCAAGGAGCAGTCTGATTTTATCCTCTCTAGGGTGAACCTGTTTGTTCTTTCAGCAATCCATAGTATATTCAATATTCTTCTCAATTTATCTCATCTAGGGTCTTCTTTTCCTGTTCTGTCCCTCCACCCTTCCAAGCATGATACCCTTCTCCAAGGAGTGGTCTATCCTTGCAACATACCCAAAGTATGTAAGATGGAGCTTCAAAGTCCTTGCCTCCAAGGAACAGTTTGGCTTATATGACAAAATGTATACACAACCAAAAAAAAAAAAGAAGCATGACTTACTGGACCAGTAGAGATGAGGGAAAGTCCCAAGACTTTTGTCAAGAGTTTGGCTCATAAAAGAAACAATAACATTCTTGAGTCCTGCATGTCTTTTATGTTTTTTTTTAAAAAAAATATGTATTTGAGAGTAAATTGTTAGTATTTGTCTGAAAACAAAAATAAAAAGGTCAGAGAGGAGAGAAAGGAAGGGTGGGAAGAACAGAACAGAATGATCTGGACAGAAATAACACTAATATTGATTGGATGTGGAAATGTAACCAATGTCACTGCGTAATATGTGATGTTGGTAGGTGGCGCTGGGTGCTTCAAAGTTGTAACCAACTCATAGCTGACCCTCTGCTGGGTTTTTCAGGGGCAGTTAATCACACAGGAGGAGAACGTGCCCATCCTTCTCCCCTAGAACAGCTGTTGGCCTCAAACCATCTTTAGGACTGCAGAACAGCTTCTTGCCACTAGGCCACCAGGTGTAGAATTGTTAAATGTGAATTTAATTTGTTTTGTAAACCTTCACAAAAATTCTATAAAATATATATGCTTTTATTGCTGTTTTAATACACTGTCAAATCAGAATCAACTCATAGCTCACCCTCCAGCACATTTTTAGAGGCAGTAAATCACATAGGAGAAGGCGGCCTATCTTTCTCCGAAGGAGCAATTGGTGGATTTGAATAATGTAGCTTTTAGTTGGCAGCACAGCTCCTTGCCTCTAAGCCTTACTAAAAAAAAAAAAAAATTACATACACATAGATAATTTTTTAAAGTCTATATGATGTATAAAAGTCAAAGTTTCTTAATGGTTACCAGGAGTTGGAGGGAGGGAGACATTATGATTCATTACTTATGAAGTACTAAGTTCTGATTTACAGTGAGCGAGAAATCACATTGATTATGGGTAGGGTAGGGCTACAAAATTAATTAATGTAATTGCTGTCAATAAGTTGTACATTTGCAGAGAGATGAATTGGCAAAAGTTGTGTGATAGATATATTTATAGACTCTGCCAAATTCGCTCAGCATTTCTTAAGCTCAAGGAACTGAAGAACAATTTTTGAATATACCATGGACTACTAAGAAAATGAACAGGTTTGTCCTGGAGAGAGTTAAGCCAGGCTGTTCCTTGGAGGCAAGGATTCTGAAGCTTCAGCTGCCATACTTTGGACATGTTGCAAGAAGGGACCAGTCCTTGGAGAGGGACATCATGCTTGGGAGGGTAGAGGGACAGTGCAGGAGAGGAAGACACTCTATGAGGTGGACTGATTCAGTAACTGGGGTAATCAGGGTGGGTGTGTCATAGATGGTGCAATTGGCACAGGACAGAGCAGGGTTTAGGGATGTTGTACATAGGGTCGCTATGAGTCACAAGCAACTCGACGACACATAACAACAACAATCACTTTTCCAACCATGATGGCTTTGTCCAATGAATAACCTCTCCTAGAAACATGCCTGAAGTATGCAAGAAGTAGGCAAAGCATTATCATCTTAGCCTCCAAGGAGCACTCTGGCTGCACTTTTCCCAAGATACATCTGTTTGTTCCAACATCACAACTCAAAGGCATCAATTCTCTGTCATCCTTATTCATTGTGTAGCTCTTGGAGGCATAGCAAGTGATAGAAAAGACCATGGCCTCAGGTGCACATTTATCCTCAAACTGACATCATTGCTCCACAGAGATTTGGAAAGATCCCTGACAGTGAACTTTCCCAATGCAATATGATGTCTCTTGATCTTCTGACTGCTGGTACAAGTATATTGACTAGATCCAAGGAAGATGAAATTGTTGTCAATTCCAATCTTTTCTCCTTCTATCATGATATTGCTTATCAGAGGATTTTTGTCTTCCTGATGTTATCATGCAATGCATTTTACAGGCTGTAATCTTTGACCTCCCACAGCAAGCATTTCAAGCCCTCTTCACTTGCAGTAAACAAGGTTGTATCATCTGAATAATATAAGGTGATGAGTCCTCCTCCGATCCTAACACCACATTCTTCTTCATAGAGTCCAGCTTCTCAAATAATTTGCTCAGCATACAAATTGAATAGTATGGAGAAAGGAAACGACCCTGACATACACCTTTCCTGATTCAGGTAGCAGGTACATATTATTTAGTTGGATCCTGTTGCCCATCCTCCAAATAATTTCTAATATTTGATACAATCTGTTGTTATGTGCTGTTGAGTCACCTGCAACTCATAGCGACCCTATGTACAAAAGCCCTAAACCCCGCTCTGTCCTGTGCCAACTGCACCATCTCTGACACACTCACAGTTTTTTGTGATCCACACAGTCAAACGCCTTTGCATAGTCAATGAAACATAGATACATTCCTCTCTCTGGTATTCCCTGCTTTCAGCCAAGATCTATCTAACATTAGCTATAATATTCCTAGTGCTACAGTCTCTTCTTCAGGCAATTCTCTGTTGATGTGCTGTTCCAGTCATTTTTGGAAAATCTTCAGCAGAATCTTGCTTGCATGTGATATCGATGATACTGTTTGATAACTTCCACACTCTGTTGGAGCACCTTTCTTTGGAATGGGAACAAATATAGATCTCTTTCTGTTAGTTGGTTGGGTGGTATTTATATTTCCATTTTTTTAGCCATTTTTTTCAATTGCTTAAGAATTTTCCTCTAAATGAAGCCCTACTAGTGAAATGGTGATTTTTTCCCATAAACTTTCTCTTACCTATATTCTTTTTTCCTTTCAAGTAGGAGGAGCTAACTATTCTCACACTCGATGTCAGTCAGTGTTTTACAAGAAAAGCCCAGAGGCTTGTGATTATCTTGGCATGGAAGTAGATCTTAAAGTCTGGAGGCAAAAATCACCTTCCATAGTCACAGGAAGTTTATTCAGCTTTGGTTATCAGAGGTAGCCTTATCAGTTGGGGGGAGGGGCAGGGAGAAGCAATTTTTAAATTGTAGTTTAGGGACTTCCCTTAATAGGAAGATTGTGAAGGCAAAACTATTTCCATAATAAAGTATGACTTTCCCCTTTTCACTTGTTATCCCTTAGGTAGAAATTGGAAGGTATTTTGACAGTACTGACATGGGATAAAATTATTGTTCTTATGGTTAGTCAATGTGAGCTTATGTATTATTATGCTTCAGAAATTCTTGTTTAAATTCTCATGTGGTAAGCATTACAAGGTATAATTCACATAAACCAAAACTCTCTGAGATCTTTGATAATTTTCAGTAAAATAAAGGAATCCTGATGTCTAGCATTAAGAAAAAATGTTTCAATGGTACTTAAGGTAGAACTTTCTTTTTTATTTTGTCAAATAAGTACAATTAAAATTGTTCCATTAGTGCATAGCAAGTTGGGGGAAATGTTGTTCTATGGTATACTTAGATGGCATTGAATTGAGTATGACTCATAGCAAGCCTATCAGCATCAGATCTGAATCCAGTCGTATTCTGTGCTATTCTCACAATCTGACATACTTGAGTCCAAGTCCATTGCTGCAGTCACTGTGTCAATCTGTCTCATTGAGAGTCTTCCTCCCTTTTTAAAATCCCTTCACCTTTCCAAGCCAGCTATCTTTCTCCAAGGAACATAGCATCATGCCCAAAGCATGTGAGATAAAGTTTTATCATCTTTGCTTCCAAGAAGTACTCCATCTGCACCTTCTCCAAAACATACCTGTTTGTTCTCATGACAGTCCATGGTATATTCGGTACTCTTCTCCAACACCACACAACTCAAAAGTATCAATTCTTTTTCTGTCATCCTTATTCATTTGTCAAGCTCTCAGATACATAGCAAGTGACTGAAAGACCATGGCCTGAATCAGACACACCTTAGTCCTCAAACTGACATCATTATTCCTAAGTAATTTGGAGTACTCTTTGCCTGTGGACTTTCCTAGTGCAATACATCTCATGATCTCCTGATTGCTGGTGCCAACTGTGTCTTTCAGATAGTAGATACACATTATTAAATGATAGCTAGATGCTGAAGAAACAATGGTAAAAAGGGTAAAGCAAGCTGTGTGTTGGCCCCCTCCCTTAAAACATTTACATTTGAAATAAGCTTTACATATCTATCAGTACAATACTTGTTGTTAGGTGTCCTCTAGTGGACCATGGCTCATGACCCTATGAACAACAGAACTAAACCTTGTTCTGCCCTGTCCCATCCTCATTATCTTTGATATACCACATTGTTACAGTCACTGTGTCAATTCATCTTACTAAAAATCTTCCTCTATTTCTCTTATCCTCTAACTTACCCATCATGACGCCTTTTTCCAAGGACTCGCCTCTCCTGATAACATGGCCAAAATATGTGAAGCAAAGTTTCACACTCCTTGAAACAATGGCGTTCCTTCTTTGTACTTCCTCCAAGACACACTTTTTTTGACAGATCATGGGATATTTAGTACTCTTCTCCAACAACACAATTCAAAGGCAATCATTATTTGTCTATCATCCTTACACATTGTGGCAATTTTCAGATGCAAAGAAAGCATCTGAAACAATAGTTTGGATTGGGTCTTTAATGTTCTTGCTCTTTAGCACTTTGGAGAGGTTCTTGGTGGTAAATTTTTCCCAACACATCATTTGATCTCTTGGTTGCTTTTACCATGGGGGTTGATTACAGAACAAAGCAAAATGAAATAGTTGAGAACTTCATAGGTGTGTCTAGAACTATGGGAGTTATTTGTGGAGGAAAAGAAGAAGACAAGCATGTAGAAATGACCTGTCAGAGAGTTCTCAGAATTTGAGACGAAAGAAACTCTGGGTTTGGAGGCTATGGAATTATTAATACAAGGCAAATTAACCTTAATTTTCTAAGGGTCAGGGAGTTCATAGCTGACAGCTTAAAATATTTCTTTAATAAATGAATAACATACGTTGTTAGGTGCTGTTAGATTGACTATAATTCAATGTTGTTGTTGTTATATGCTGTTGAGGTGCCTGCAACTCATAACAACCCTATTTATAATAGCTCTGAAGCCTGCCCTGTTCTGGATCAATTTCATTGACTCCAACACACCTGCCCCCATTGCCCCAGTTATTCTATCAATCCATCTCATCTGGGGTCTTCCTCCCCTGCACTATTTCTCCACCTTTCCAAATATGATTTCCTTCTCCAAGGATCTTTAGCTTCTGGCCATGTGCCCTAAGTGTGTGAGATGGAGCTTCAAAATCCTAGCCTCCGAGGAGAAACTTGGTTTCACCCTCTCCATAACAGACCTATTTGTTTTCTTGGCAGTTCATAGTATGCTCAAGACCCTTCTCTAGCATCACAGCTCAAAGGCATCAATTCTTTTTCTGTCATCCTTAGTCATTGTCTAGCTCTCTGATACAGAGCAAGTAATTGTGAAGACCATGGCCTGGATCAGGCTACCTTAGTCTCTAAACTGATATCGTTGCTTCTCAGTACTCTGAGACATCCCTGACAGCAGATTTTCTCAGTACAATTTATCTTCTGATATCCTGACTGCTGGTGCCAAGGGTATTGATTGTGGACAGGTTTGAGGCGTTGAATACTAATGAATGAAGAGCAGACAAGCTTTGGGAAGATATCAAGAATATCATCCAGGAAGAATGCAGAAAGTCTTAACAAAGATGGAAGAACAAGAAAAGACCAAAATGGATGTCAGAAGAGTCTCTGAATATTTCACTAGAGCACTGAGAAGCCAAAACAAAGGGGGAAAAAAATCAAGAAGTTAAGGAGTTGAATAGAAGATTTTCAAAGGGCAGTTCGGAAAGATAAAAGCAAAGTATTAAAATAAAATATGCAAGGAGCTGGAGTCTGAAAATCAAAAAGGCCAAACTCACTCAGCATTTCTTAAGCTATAGGAACTAAAGAACAAATTAAAACTGTTTATTGCAATACTTAAGGATGCTATGAGCAGAATATTGAATGAGCCACAAAGCATTAAAAGAAGACGGAAGGAGTACAGAGTCACTGTATCAAAATAATTGGCTGACACAGAATAATTTCAAGAAACAACATATAGTTAAGAAGCAATGGTGATAAAGGAAGAAGTACAGGCTTCTCTGAAGGGTTTGGCAAAAAATAAAGCCCCAGGAATGGATGGAATACAAATTGGCATATTTCAATAAATGCTGCCTTGGATGTGCTCACCAGGTTGTGCCAAGAAATCTGGAGGACAACTATTTGACTAAAACTGAGTGGAAGAGGTCACAATTTATAGTGACCCTATGAACAATGAATTTGAACCTTCCCCTATCCTGTGCCAAGCTCATGATTTCTGCTTTACTTGAACCATTGCTCTAGTCACTGTGTCAGTCCATCATGTTCTGAATTAATGTTCTGAGATTCTCATTCTTCTCAGTATGGGCTATAATTTGTTTTGATCCATAGTTTAATGCTTTTGCATAGTCAATAAAGCACATATAGACATTCTTCTGGTATTCTTTACACTAAATCAGAATCCATTTGACATCAGTAATAATATCCCCTATGCCACTGCCTCTTCTAAATCCAGCTTGAACTTCTGGCAGTTCTCTATGTTCTAGTCATTTTTTAATTATCTTTAGCAGTGTTTTGTTTGCATGTTATATTAATGTTTTTATGTGCTGTCCAGTCACCTGCGACCCTATGTACAGCAGTTCTGAAGCTTGCCCTGTACTGAGCCAGTCTCATTAATTCTGACACACCAACCCCTACTGCCCCAGTTACTGTATCAATCCATCTCATCCAGGGTCTTCCTCTTCTGTGCTATCCTTCCACCCTTCTGACCATGATGTCCTTCTCCAAAAACTGGTCTCTCCTGACCATGTGCCCAAAGGAAACGAGACAGAGCTTCTAAATCCTAACCGCCAAGGAGAAACTTGATTTCACCCTCTCCAAGACATACCTTTGTTTTTCTTGGCAGTCCATGGTATGGTCAAGACTTCTCCAGCATTGATGGCATCAATTCTTCTGTAATCCTTAGTCGTTTGTACAGCTCTCTGATGCATAGCAAGTAATTGTGAGGACCACTGTCTGGATCAGGCACACCTCAGTCTCTAGAATGACATCATTGCATTTCAGTACTCTGGAGAGGTCCATGAAAGATTTTCCCAGTTGAATTCGTCTTATGATTTCCTGATTGCTGGTGCCAAGAATGTTGACTGCTAAAGAAGCTAATGGACTTCTGGGAGAATAGGCATTATCTGATTAAGAAAGATATTCATGATAATGTTTGATAATTTTCACATTCTTTTGGATCACCTTTCTTGAGAATGGGAAAATATGTAGGCCACGCAGCTATCCTCCAAATTTTCTGGTGAGTGCGTTCAGTACTGGATCTGTTATTTGTATCATTTGTACCATGTGAGTTGGTATTCCATCAGTTCCTGGTGCCTTATTCTTTTGCCAATGTGAAACAAGAGGAAAGGACTGAGCTTGAGTCTCCAAAGAGGTGGGTAGAGGAAGACATTTTTAGGGAGCAGAAAAAATTTCTTATCACTTACATCATGAGTTGGAGTTCAGAAAAATTGTTCACAATATTTTCAATCTTCAAAAATATTTTACTGAATTAATGCACGAGGCTACAGGAGATAAAACAATCAAAAGCCACAGCATCACTCAACAAATCTTACATAGACAGGCCAATGCCCGCGCCGGACTCTGCTCCTCTCAATTGCAATGGTCCTCACAATTACTTGCTATGCATCAGAGCTGGACAATGACCAAGGATTACAGAAGAAGATATATAATATATATAAATATATAATCTCAAATATGTCCTAACGTCATTCTTTATGGAGCTATCTAACTGAATACCCTTATTGCTGTTTAGCTCCGTTATTAAGCAGACTGGTTAGATTGGTTGTTTACTATTTGGCTCTTTTGTATACATGTACTTGATCTCACCCCTTCCACAAATCCTCTGTCCTCGAATTCAATTATAATAGTTCAAGAAACTAGCTGATTAAATTCTGAGCCAAATGCAGTTCAGTTCAACCCATTCAGAAACAAACAAACAAACAGGTTTCCAAAGGTTATGCATGAAAACTTGCCCAGGAATTGCGAACTGCGTACATTTCTTGAAAATGTACAGTTTAGTAAGTAAAATCCAGTTCAGATAGCCGTGTGCCTTTTTGGCCCAAAAAAAGCAGGCTAGGATCAAACAGGGGTGATGGAAGGCAAGAAAAATGATCAGGTCTGGGTTGCTACTTTATTTTTGTGTGTGTGTGTAATCTAGACAGGCTAAGCTAGGGCTGTCTTAAATTAGGCCCAAACTTGGGCAAGAGAAAGAAAAGGTGGCACTACGAAGGAAAAGGGGAAAAAACAAAAGGCAACACACAAAACCACACAGAAAGAAGCCTTTAGTTTCCCTAGTCCTAGCATTCACTGTGGGGCCGTTAAACACAGCAGGAAAGGGGGTGTGGCTAATGTTTTCTTCCTCTTCCCGCCTCCCTAGAGACCCGAGCTCAGTCCTTTCCCCTTATTTTCACCCCTTCGGGTCCAATGGCTGCGCCTGCCACAAAAACCAGCCCGGAGCAGACCCACCCTCTCGCCTCCCGCCCTCGAGGTCCCGGCCGCCCCACCTCCTCCACCAAGCAAAAGGCGGTGGCCACGGTTGTCACGTGTCCTGGCAGCCGCCAAGTGAGGCTGCTTTTGCGACGCGGTGACAGCCAAATGGTGCGACAAGACGAGCTGCAGCCGCGGTCGTAGCTCCCCGCACAGAAAAGCTAGAGGCGGCTCCTGGCGTTGCCCAGAGGGAGCAATTGAGCGGAGCAGAGTCCTGCGCGGGCGGTGACCGGAGGGCAGGAAGGGGGAGCCCGCTGCGAGTGCCTTTGCTCTCCCTGCTATCCGATGAACGAGGGAAAGTAAACCGAGCCTCTCGAAGAGGCTGCACCTCCATGAATCCCTAGTTTTGTTGTTTTATCCCCCACTTCTCTCCCGGCTCTTAACCCCCACTCCGGGTGCCGTCCCGACTTCTTCCTTCGCCAGCGACGGCCGCGTCCAGGTGCGGAGTCCAGAACGGAGCGCAATGGCGTCCAACCCCGAACGGGGGGAGATTCTGCTCACTGAGCTGCAGGTAAGGGCAGTGGCCCGGGTGGGAGGCGCCGGCGGAGGAGAGAGGGAGAAAGACCAATGCGGGGTCGGTCGCCGGGGAAAGCCGGGCAGCTGTCGCGCCGCTGGGCCGCTAAGTGCGGAAACTCGGGGATGTCACCCGGGAGCCGCTTCCTTTGAGAGGCAACCTTCTCCGCTTGCCAGAGTCCGGCGTCGCTTTTATTGATTCCACCTTTCAAAAGGGACCCCGTCTCTGTTGGGCGCCTGCAGCCCTAGTCTTAGCTTACTCCGTCCCGGGAGCAGCCAGCTCACCGCCCCATCCCTGGTTGTCAGAGCCGCCCGCGAATGCTCGGCCTCTCCCCCCCGCCTTTTTTCCCTGGGCCGGGCCCCGCCTTTCCCCCCAGTCCAGGCTCCTTAAACTCCTTTGAATGACTCCCAAGCTGTTTTCTCGTCCCTCCCCTTCCCCTCAGACTGCACAAAGAGCGCCCCCATAACTTCAGCCCCCAGAACAAGTTTTCTCAAAAAGGAGTCGCACCTAGTAAGCTCATTACATTGATCTTCGTATTTCAGGTGTCTTTCCTCTCTTTGAGACCCCCCCCCCAAAAAAAAATGGGCCAAGTAATAAATCTGCGATCTTTTTTTCTGCACCCCTTACTAATTCCGGAAGCTCTGGTGCTCATGATTTTCAGGCATTCATTTTCCCTCCCATTTGGACATTAGAGAAAGATCCACAGAAGTTGTTTACAATCGAAAAGGCATTCAACCTGGGGAAAACATTGGACACCACATGCCTGCATACGATGAGAGCAGAATATAGGTCTCGTAGTTATTAATAAGTCCATGTTGAGTTATCAGTACTATTCTTTTAGATTTCCAGGCAGATATTTAATATAAGCAAAATTTTAGTTTTGGATTTCTAGGTGCACTAGGGGATTTAAGCCACCCTAACAGGATTACTTTTTGTTACTTTTGGAGGGTCTTGGAAATGGTTTCGTCTGGGTTAGTTAAAAGCACATGCTTTTTAAAAAAATTTTTTAAAAAAAAATTTATTTTAGTTTCTTCTGATATACTCACTTTTTAGATCCTCCAAGATTGGAAATGGAGTTCACAGAGAAGGGAGAAAAAATTGCATGTTTACGCATTTATTTTTGTGCATTGGGCTGTTAATTTTTTTAAAAAAGACAGTCTAGAAACTGAAAAGTTGAGTCTTGATGATGTGAAAATTAAGACCTTCACCTGTTTTTAAATTTCTTGCTATTTAAATTTTTATTTATTTTTTAATAGATTCCTATTGTTCAGTAAGCTTGAGGTCCGTACTGTAATACTGGATATTTTCTCCACAAAAAGCATAGGTTTAAGGTTCAGGAATCTACTTCTTGGGACCCTTTTGAAATGCAGAGCTGGATTTTATATCTTAAAAAGTGTTGCTATGTACTATTGTAATTTTTGGCCTCTTATATTTATTTCTGTTTTCAAACAAGGTTTAAGGATTTTAAGTTTGCGTAAAGAATCACATTTAAACACTTGGATTGAAAACATTTAGGGTATTAAGCTCATGTTTGGCAATAATAAAGAAGTGAATCAGAAAAAATGAAATTTAAATCTGAGGATTTAAAAATAGAACCCAAAAAGGAGAACAACTCCTCACAAGACAAGCTTTTATATAAACCGAATTAAAACTTTCTCCTGGAATATAATAGTTTATGTGTTACCTTATAAGTTTCATTCTTCTTGGTTTAATTTGCAATTCTAATACCATTTATTATCCTTGGCATTATCATACTTATTAAGATATTGAAAATATTATTTACAACATCTCTTTAGATAAATGGTGATAAAATTTGCCTCATCAAGTAAGCCTTTCTCTTCGTTTTATGTAATTCATGTTTGTGTTGCCAAATACTAAACATTTTTCTGAAAGAATCAATCCTAAATTGTTTGAATTAATTTTGGTTTAAATATTAATAATATTTCTTTGCCATACACATATAAAGGATTTTAAAATTATTATTGTTGTCCGTGTTAAAATAGTTTAGTCTTATTACTTTGCCATTAAATACTTGTCTCAATCGCAGAGTAACATACTGCAGCTAGATTTAAATGAAATTGATATTTAGAAACATTGTATATGCAGAATTTTTTCATTTTTCATATTTTAAGGGTCATACTGCAGGATTTTAAGTACTTTACTGTTGAGATGTACTTTGCTTATAAATATCCTTTAATTGTAGAAAGAACTACAGGACTATCATTTTGTTATGTACTGTCTAGTTGGAACAGACTTGAGCAGGTTTTCAAAGGCAGTAAATCACAGTGGAGAGGATTGACCATCTCTCTCCTGCAGAGCGGCTGGTAGACTCGAACTGCATACCTTTTAAGTTGACAGTGCTTCTCCTTACCCCTAAGCCACCAGCTGATGGAGTAATGTTTTTAATTCTTGCTAGTGATTTAGGAAGTTTATTTAACAAAGAAGCATTAATAAGTAGTGCATACAAACTTTGATGACTACAGAGTTCTTAAGAGTGTAAGGATGAATATTTACTGTGGTAAAAAACTGTTTAAAAACATAAATTGGCACTTTCTAATCATTAGCTCTTATATAGTATTTCTGTTTATTGTTAATTTGAAGTGGAAAACTTAATGAGATGCTTTTGTGAGGCCAAATTATAGTTTATATCCAAAGACACTAGATTAATGAAAACTATAAGGAATATAAAAAAACTGTTACCTAAGAAAATTTTGTTGCATGCCTCACCAAATACTCACAACAAGATAGTTAACATGCTATCTTCAGCAAAATGTTTAATGAAGTGTTAGACTGGATACCATAAATTATATTCCCAGGTGGACTTTACTTAGATATAGGTTACTTACTCTTTGGAAAAATGAAGTAGTCATGAATTAGATGAATTAATTTCAAAAAAACATTTATAGATTATATTAGCTGTACAGGCATACCCTGGAGATGTTGCAGATCTGTTCCAGACAACTGCCCCATTAAAGCAAATGCTGCAGTAAAGCTAATCACACTAATTTTTTTGTTTCCCACTAAGTAAAAGTCTTATTTATGCTAAACTGTTGTCCTAATAGTGTATAAAAAAAGTCTGGTATATAGTGTGTTCTACATTGGGCTGCTAACCGAAAGGTGGACAATTAAAAGCCACCAATCACCTCTCAGGAGAAAGATGAGTGAGTCAGGCATTCTTTTCCTGAAAAGACTTAGAGCCTTAGAATTTTGTTGGAGTATCACCGTGACCTGAATCTACTTACAGCAGTATATTTACGTAGTCTATTAATGCAATAGAATTGTGAAAAAAAATGAAATATTATAAGAATTACCAAAATGTGACACAGACACAAAGTGAACACTTGCTGTGGGGGAAAATGACACCAGTGGAGTTGCTGAAGGCAGGATTGGCATAGACCTTCAATTTTTAATTTTTCTGTGAGGTACAATGAAAAATAACACTTATGGATTATTTGATGCATATCAGACATTATAGTAGATAATCTATAAATATTATTTGTCCTTTATGATAGTCTAATAAGATGTTAGGAATTCTCTCATAGATTAAAAAGCTTATGATGAAAACATTAAGTAAATGGCTCTTAGACTAACAGTAATTCTGAACCAAGGCCTATATATTCATTTTTCATGTGTCAGTGTTTTAAACTGCCATAGTTTTGCAGACCCACTAATGTTTTCTGTTTTAATATCATACTTATGTTAACCTTATAAAAATTGACTTAAAATCTTAACTAGAGTTTTCTTTAATGCAAACATCATATTAAACAGTATTTCCACATTGCATCATTATTGCTGATTGTCTTCGGGTCAAGCATGACTCATAGCGACCCTATCAACAAAAGGCCTGGAGCCTTTCTATTAACTGTTGACATTTTCAAAGTTCATTGAGTTTCCGGAGGCATGTTGTTTAGGAAGTGGATGCTACTCCTGCTTCCAAACATTCCATTAGGTGGTCTGTTACATGTTTTTGTTGTTTTGTACTGTTGAATCAGGACCAGTTCATAGCTGATCTTCCAGTGGGTTTTGAGAGGCTATAAATCACACAGGAGGAGATTACCCATCTTTCTTCTGAGAAGCACCTACTTGCCTTTGGGCACAACTCCTTACCACTAAGCCATCAGATTTCCCTGGACTGCCACTAAGCCATTAGATTTCCCAGGACTCTTACATAGCAGTACTTTATTACTAAGGTCTTTGGCTGAGATAAGCAGTTTAAATCCACCAGGGGTTCTAAGGGAGAAAGATGAACAGTCTTCCCCTCTGCTATTTATAGCCTTTGAAAACCAGCTAGAGGGTCAGATATGCGTTGGTTCTGACTCAATGACAGTGACTTAAGTTGATACTACTGACAGTAATACCAGTATAATTTTCTACAAAAAATATTTTGCAATATTTTCTTCATCTACTGTTTTGTGAAATAATTGCTAAAACACTTCAAAAGATTATGTTATCATAATTTTATAGACAGCCAGTAACCTTTGATTTAAAATTTTAAGCTAACTCGCAGTATGTTTGATATTTAGAAATTAATTGCTCAGTTAATGAATGAGAAGACTCATCTCAACTTTGTCATCTAAGATGAAGGATGTCTGTTGACTGTATTAAGTTTATGAGTTAATATCATTGATATAAAGACTTGTTTTGGTTTTTGTTTTTTGTGGTTTTGTTTTTTTTTAATTAATTTTCCATAAAATATCCCCTGGAAAAGTATGAAAGATTTCTGTAGTGATTATTTATTTACACTTACTGTAACACTTTACACACTGCTATTTTAGCCATTTGAGGGGGGTTGTTGTTGTGTGCCATTGAGTGACCTGTGACTCACAGTGACCCTTTCTGTACCATGGCTCTTAACTCTGCCCTGTCCTGAGCCAGTCTCACTGACTCCAACACACCTAACCTATTGCCCCCCTTTTCCACCTCAGTCCATCTTGTCTGAGATCTTCCTCTCCTTTGCTGTCACTACAATCTTCCAAGCATGTTCTTCTCCAACTATTGGTCCCTTCTGGCCATGTGCCCAAAATGAAACAGCTTCAAAATACTTGACTCCAAGGAGAAACTTGGTTTCACCTTCTCTAAGACAGACTTGTTCTCCTAGTGGTCTGTGATATGTTGAGTACTCTTCTCTAGCACCACAACTCAAAAGCATCAATAATTCTGTTATCCAGCTCTCTGATGCATAGCAAGTAATGGCAAAGACCATGGCCTAGATCAGACCCACCTTAGTTGTTAGACTGACATCATTGCTTTTTAGCACTTTGGAGAAGTCCCTGAAAGCATACTTCCCCAGTGCAGTTTGTCTTTTGATTTCCTAACTGCTGGTGCCAAGACTGTGGATTATGGAGCCAAGCAAGTTCATATTTTTAACAGCCTCAATCTCTTCTCCATCTGTCTTGGTACTGCCAGTTTGCAGTGATGAGAATCTGTTTTATTGATGTTGAACTTGAATCCAATTGAAGTCCTTGACCTTCTGCAGCAAATGCTTCAGGTCCTCAGTTTTTTAAAAAGTGGAAGATAGCAGTGAAAGAACTAAAGTTAGAATGATTTAAGATTTTGATTGCATTTGTGGTAGAATCATAGGAAAAGGTAAGAAATTTTAAAGGTTTGGAGGGTTTTTCCTCCCTAAAATTGTAATACATGTGCATTATAGAAAATTGGACAAAAGAAAAGCAAAAAGTAGATAAAAGTTACACATATTGTGTCACTGTAGCGGACAACTTCTCCAAGTTACTTGGTGTTTTGGTCATTTTCCTCTTTCTTTGTCCCTTTTTACCTTCAGAAGTTTGAAGAAAAGTGAGATTCAGAGACATTTAACATTTAAATGGCATAAATTAAAATTCCTCTGCCACTGATGAGTAGAGCTAAAGAGCTTTACAAACTTTTACCTCAAATTTTTTTTTTTATTTAGAGATACTATTAAAAGAGAAGAGCAGTTTAGAAAGTAGTAGATCATGATAGCAACAATTCTTGAACAATATATCATGTTATTCATCTTGTTGTGTACTGTCAAGTTGGAACTGACCCCTAGCTGACCCTCCAGTTGGTTTTTAGAAGCAGTAAATTGCACAGGAGGAGATTCCCTGTCTTTCACTTGCGGAGCATCTGTTGGATTCAAATTATGTACCTTAAAAAAAAAAAAAAAATTATGTACCTTATTATTACAAAATACTGGAAATAATTGTAAATTGTAGGCATAAACATACTTATTTGTTGAATGTAGTAGTTGTTGTTAGGTGCCATCGAGTTGAGCACGACTCATAGCGACCTTATGAACAAAAGAGCTGAACCCTGTTTTATCTTACGCCATCCTGATACTTCCTGACTCTCCAGAGCCCATTGCAGCAGTCACCATGAGAAGCCACCTAGTTGAGGGTCTTTGTCTCCTTCACCGACCCTCCACCTTTCCTAGCATCATGTCCTCCTCACGTCAACTGATTTCCAGTCTGGGCTTTATCAGTATACTGCTATAACTATCCTCTTTTTTGTGTGTTGTGTTGATAAGGTTTTCAAAAGCCAAAAGCCTGTTATTTAGGAAGTAGATGGCTGGTCCTACTTCCTATACTTTGTTGAATGTTGTTGATTGTCTTCGCGTTAAGCACAACTCATGGCAATTCTATGAACAAAAGGCCTGCAGCCCCTCTACAACTCAACATTTATCAAAGTTCATAGGGTTTCTGGATTCATGTTGTTTGTGTAGTGGATGCCACTCCTGCTTCCAAACCTGTCATAGAATGTTATTGGTTGAGTTGCCTGCAATGCATAGCAACCGTACAGCAGCTCAGAAGCCTTTCTTATAGAGGCATTCAATTGATTTCCAGATACTGACCACTAGGTAGAAATCTCTGTGTGAAAACTAGTGTTGTAAAATGATAGTTTTTAAGGGACTCACAGTCAACACTCATGGTAACAACAGTCAAATCCAAAGATTTGTAGGAAAAATCTATCAAGGAGCTCTTGATGCTCAAGATCTGGATGCCAGTTTGAAAACTAAAGTGTGACTGATCAAAGACATATTTTCAATTGCTAAGATTCTTCGCACTGGACCAATAGGCAGTGTCATGACAAGTGGAGAGGAGATTGAAACTGTCAACAGCTTCATCTTAATTGGATCCACAATTAATGCCCTTTGTACTTGCAATCAGGAAATAGAGAGGCATTGCACTGAGAAAATCTGCAATTAGGGATCTTTCCAGATTTTTGAGTAGTCATGTCATTTTGAGGACTAATGTATGTGTGATTCAGGCCATAGTCTTTCCAATTACTAGCTATGCATCTGAGACCTGGATAGTGAATAAGGATGACAGAAAAAGAATTGATGCCTTTGAGCTGTGGTGATGGAGAAAAGGACTGAATATCTCTTGGATGGCCAAGAGAACGAATAACTATTATCTTCGACAGGGTGCAGCTAGAGTGCTTTTTTGGAGGCAAGAATGATGAGGCTTTGCATTACATACTTTGGACTTGTTACTAGAAGGTGCTGTTCTTTGGAGAAGGATGTGATGTTGGGAAGGGTGGAGGGTCGGCGAAGGAGAGGAAGACCCTCAACCAGGTGGATTGACGCGGTAACTGTTGCAATGGATTCTTGTGTGTCAAGATGTGTGAGGATGGCGAGGGACAGGACTGGGTGCACAGATCTTTTGTTCATAGGGTCACTGTGAGTCATGCTTGACTTGATGGCACCTAGCAACAACAACATGAATCTGAAAGTTGAACAGTAAATAAGGATAACAGAGGAAGAATTGATAGCTTTGAATTGTGTTGGAAAATGGACTGCCGAAAGAACAAATAAGTCTGTCTTGGAAGAAGTGTAACCAGAGTACACCTTAGATGCAAGGATGGTGAAGCTTCATCTCACATACTTTGTGAGCATATTGTCAAGCAGGGACCAGTCCTTGGAAAACTACACAATGCTCCAAAAGGTGGTGGAATTGTAACAGTGGGCTAGGCATATAAGAGATTTTAAAGATCGCACAAGATAGGGCAAAGTTCAGATCTGTAATTCATAGGATTACTATGTGTTGAAGTCAGATCCATAGCACCTAACAACAGTAACAAAATGCATAATGTTTTCTTCTCTTTAATTAGGTTACTATATGTATAGTTCAAGTCTTCTATAACTCCTACCTTTCATCTTTGGTCAGTATTGAAATAGGGAGAGAAAAAAAAAAAAGGAAATAGGGAGAGAAAGAAACATTTTCCAAGCATTGTATGTTGATATATACTTTAGTATATAATTCCTTGAGCTTGCTTCTTTTTCAAATTTTTGTGTACTGTCAAGTTGGAACCAACTCCTAGTTGACCATCTAGTGGGTTTTCAGCTGCAGTAAATCGCATGGGTGGAGGTTGCCTTTCTCCCTCCCACAGAGCAGCTGATGGATTTGAACTGTGTGCTTTTGGATTAACAGTGCAGCTCCTTTCCACTAGGCCACCAGACAATGGTAAATTTTCAAGTCATTGACCCATGTCTAATTTTAAACAGATGAATGTGGAGTAGTTTATGAAAGGTATCATTTAAAGTGTTAATGCTCATAAATTTTTTTTTTGGTAGTTGATTGGAATACTTAATTCTATTTATCACTTCCTAGTAAATAATCTATTGAGTCAAGTCAGTCCTCTATTATTTTAGGACAAATTTTAACAAAACTATCACGTATTGCGATGGGAAGGTCTGCTGTTAGGGATCTCTCTAAAGTACTCAAGAGCAACAATGTCTCTCTGGAGACTAAGGTCCGCCTGATACAGGCCATTGTTTTTGCAGTCACTTGGTATGCATCAGAGAGTTGGACAGTGACTAGGGAAGATAGAAGGAGAATTGACGCCTTTGAGCTGTGGTGCTGGAAAAGAGTATTGAATGTACTATGGACTGCCAAGAAAACTCCTGGAGAGGGTTAAACCAGGCTACTCCTTGGAGGCAAGGATTCTGGGGCTTCGTCTGACATACTTTGGACATGTTGTAAGGAGAGACAGGTCTTTAGAGAGGGACATCATGCTGGGTAGAGTGGAGGGACAGCGCAGGAGGGGAAGACCCTCTATGAGGTGGATTGATTCAGTGACTGGGGTAATCGGGATGGGTGTGTCAGAGGCAATGCGATTGGCACAGGATAGAGCAGGGTTTAGGGCTGTTATAGATAGGGTCACTATGAGTCGCAAATGACTCGACAGCACATAACAACAACAACAAGTCACAAAAGCGTTTAGTTTGACTAATATATAGCAATTAAAACTGGAAAACAGTTTTTTTTCAGTAATGAAAAGCTTTGACATTTTTCAAGGAAAGAGCATATTAATAAAAGATACCTTACAAAATCAGAAATATCTTTATATATCTGATTTATCTAAATTTAATAAAATCTCTAAACTAGTCTTCTTATCACATTAAAATTTTATAACCTACAAAAATGAGATTTGTTCAACATTATATAGACATACCCAGTTTTATTGTGCCTTGCTTTAATGCACTTGCAGATGGCAATCTTTAGGATTTTCTTCCCTCCCAGAAGACATCACTTGCTTTATATACAGCAGGGTTTTTTACAAATTGAAGATTTGTGGTGGCTCTGTATAGCTAATCTATTGGTGTCATTTTTCCAATAGCATATGTTTATTTTGTTTCCATGTGTCACATTTTGATAATTCTCATATTTCAAACATCTTCATAATGTTATTGTACATTTAATAGACTAAGGATAAACATAACTTTTGAATGCTCAAAAGTCTGTGTACTTGCTTTATTACAATATTCATTTTATTGCAATGATTTGGAAAAGAATGTATAGTATTGATCAAGGTATGCCTGTATAAGTATAGTCTATAAAAAAGTAAAGAAGAAATATGGCAGTAGTATACTTAAGAATATACCTTATATTAGAAGCTCACAAGTGATTTGTCACACTATAAAAATACTGATTTATGTTTGAAGGCCATTCTATACCAAGTAACACATTCTGTGAGGCAAGTATTCATTCAGGTATATAGCTTGTCAATAAAGTGTGGGAGCTGATCAGATTTAATATTACATCTAAAACATAGTACTAGTCCTCTCTTGCACAATTTTCTTGTTTTTACAAACCCAAAGTTGTAGAGATAGCTTTTGTCATTACTTCAGTTATCTTGAGGGAAATTAGTTTTAATGAGATGAGAATTGTCAGTCTTTTGTCATAATTACTTTTTGTGTCTTATATAAGAAATTGTTTCCTATCCTGAGTATAAAAAATATTTTCTGCTAACAGTTTTGAGGCATTATTTACTGTATTTAAATTCTCAACACGTCTGAAGTTAATTTTTTGTATTAAAGTCTTGATTTACTATTTTTAGTGTTTAAGATGCTATTTTGAAATGCATTTCAAATGTTTTTGTAATAAAAGTTTCAAATTTTATAACACCTTCAACTTTTAAGAAAGAAATATTTCTGAATAGCTTTATCTGATTAATTTTTATAAGTTAGATGTTAAGATTACATCATACTGTGCTGTAGTTAATTTCAAATTACTTTTACGTATATCATGGGTAATTAACTTTTTCTCTTACAATAGCAGTTGTGATTCTTCTCTTGCATTTTGTTTTATCCCCTAAATCCTTGGATCATTTCTCAATTTAGCTCTTGCTTGGTTCTTTCACTTTCCCCACAACTTTTTAGTTGTTGTATTAAATTAAAGTTTTCTTTAAATCCTGTTTTCTTTAAACCCTTGCTCTCCTTTACTCTGCAAATAACTAGTCGCTGTCTCTTAAATGAGAACATGGATTCAACAATGTGAGTTTCCTCAATTGTTTTTTACTTTAAATATTTTCAGAGTTTTAGTCCTTTTTCCTTTTCCATGGGTTTAAGGAAAATTTGTTTCACTTTACTATAGTTTCCCGAACTTCTACTTCCTGAAGAATATTATTCCTCATTATTTTGCAGAATACAGCTTTCATTTTCCCTGTTTCTCCTCTGCCTGAAGATAGGTTCATATCCATCCATCCTATTTTTTCATAGTTTCTTTCTTTAATACTGTTATCTCCTCCAGTTTTTCTTGCATTATCATACTTGTTTAAAGAAATTTCTTAGTTACCTTTCTTCTTCTTGTGCCCTAGTCATAATAAGCTATGTTGCTAATCCAAAGTAGTCAGTTTTAATCTACCATTGCTTTACAGAAGAAAGATAGACCATCTCTGCCTCTGTGAATTATTGCCCCTGAAAACCCACTGGAGGGTCAATTATGAGTCAGTTCTGACTTATTAACAGCACATAACAAAAACTTGTTATTATTATTCACATGTGACTTTGCCCAGTCATACTATTAAAATTACTCTTTTAAAGGTACTTGTTCCTTTTGTTCCTTCCAGTCTTTGGAGACAATTGATAATCTTCATTTCCCTGGCACATCCTTTTTTTTTTTTTAGGCTTTGTGATCACTACAGATTGGTTACTTTTCTTTCATTGTAGCTTTTATTTGCTACTAACTCCTTATTTTGTTAACTCCTTTCCTAGTTAACTGTTACACTTACTAGTATATTTCATCTCTAATTTACCTTTAAGATTAGTTATTTGAATTATTTTGTTTTCTCAGGATTGCAAGGAATAGAAAGCAAGTCAATTTAAATTTAACAAAAGTTACATTTTATTAGAAAGCTACAGGAATGTCTCATTTAACCAAGGTATGACTTAACTGTTCCTTAAGTCCTATGTAAGAAATTGGAGGCTTATCTTTCTAGGGCTACATGCTTGCCTATCTCTTCATCTTTTAGCATGCTTAAAGCTGGTTTTATGTTTCCTTTGTATACTAGCTGTCTTTGTTCTCCTGACATGTGACCCTGCTGGCATTTAGCTTTTTTTTGCTCATGGGTCAAGAAGCCCATAACTCTTGTTTTAGAGTGATTTCTTAGCTCTACTGCTTCTTCTGCACTGTTTATCTGTTGCTGCATCTCATCACTTTGACCTGTTTCCAGTGATAAAACTCTACATGTCCTAGTCCTGATAGATTTGTTGAAAATCCTCAGGGATAAAGAGTGTGCTGGTTTTTCACAGCTCTTCTCTCTAAATAGCTATATATCTATATCTGTTTCTATATCCATATATAATATCTCCTTGTGTGTGTGAAATCAGTGTTAGAAATTTTATTAAACTTAACATTCCATAAGATCATAGGCATACAAATTAAATTGCAAAATATTCCAGGAATAGAAACTATAATCTGTATTAACGTACCATCTTTCTTCTCTCCATAGCAAACATACCTATGTTTAGATGATAAAAAATTCTATAGAGAGTCAAATCCTTTGTTCATTTATTTTGGATAAGAAATGTGCATCTTCATTCAATTCCTGGAATTGATGTTAAAAGAACCCTATTTTTGGTTCTTGTAGGCTCATACACTACTTCCTGCAGTGGGCTGCAATCTTGATTTCTAAAATGTAGTACAAGTTTTAATGTATGAAGAAGAGTGTGGTATTAGGATCTGAGGAAGACTATCAACAACCTTTATTATGCAGAAGACGTAATCTTGCTTGCTTAAAGTGAAGAGGACTTGAAGTTCTTGTTGCAGAAGAGCAAAGACTACAGTCTTTAATGTGGATTACATCTCAACATCAAGAAAACAGAAATCTTTACTGATGGGCCAGTAGGCAACATCAAGAAAGATGGAAAAAAGTGTAAAATGGCCAACAGTTTCATCTTGCTTGGATCTGTAGGCAAAACCCTTGGTACTAGGAATCAAGAAGTCTAAAGATGTATTTGCATTGGGAAAATCTGATGTCAGTGAATTCTCCAAAATGTTAAAGAACATGATATCAACTGAAAGACTAAGGTGTAAGATCTAAGACCATGGTCTTTTTGATTACTTTCTATGGTCTGAAAGTTGAGCAGTGAGTAGTAAAGATGGCAGAAGCAGCATTAATGCCTTTGAGTTGTGGTGTTGGAGAAGAAAACTGAATAACCCATGAATTGAAGTCTATCTTGGAGAGAGTGTGACCAGGGTGCTTCTTGGAAGCAAGGATGGTGAAGCTTCATCTCACATATTTTGGGGTAGTGATTTGAAGGGTCGCGTCCTTGGAAGGGTGAATGGTCAGCATAGAAGAAGACGACTTTCAACAAGATAGAATGAAAAGGTGACTCAATTTGGAGATGATGAGGCTGACATAAAATAGAACAAGATTCACATCTGTTGTTCATAGGGTTACTATGAGTGTCACCGTGCTGGCACATAACAGGGACGACAACAACAATAGTGTCTGTTTGAGACTCTTTAAGGTAACTGGGTGTAAAATGCCTTTGTAGAGGCCTTTTAGGGAATCCAGTATCTGGATTCACAGTTCTGATAAATACAGTACAGACTCCTGAAAAAAATTTTTTTTTTCTCAAGGATAAAACTACCATCTGTTTCTAAAATTTTGTTAGATGATGTTGAGTCAACTATGACTCCAAGTGACTACATGAACAAGACCTGAACCGTGACATATATTTCATTGTCATTTTTCTGAAATGACATACCTCAGGAGAACGGTAATTATTCAGAACCATTCACAACTAAGTTAATTTTCATCTTTTAAATTACCAGTTTCAAAAAATGGCCACAAAGTGATATGTCCATGCCACTTGAAAGAAGAGAGTCTGGGGTAAGGCCCTAAACCTGAGCTAATGAGTTACTAGAGCATACTCTTGACCACAGTCATAAAGTACTTTGGGTTGAGATTTAGGTGCCTGGGGCACCTCTGCAGTGGTTCTTACCTTTTTTGGCACCTTTACTGTCCTGTCTGGCCACCCAGGGTGTTCCTACTGTCAGTTTTCCAGCTCGCTCCAGCCTCTTCCTGGTTACCTCTCCTGTGTTGTGACTTGAGAGAATCTGGGATGGATTCAAACTGACTGCCTTTAGTTTAGTTTCACAACTCTCTATGGATTATACTAGCAGAGCAAACTGTGGCTAACTCTAAGAGAAATGGGAATCCCAGAACACTTGATTGTGCTAATACGAAACCTATATACTTGGACCAGGAGGCAGTCATCAGAATAGAGCAAGGAAACACTCCATGGTTCAAAATTGGATAGGGTGTACGCCAGGGATGTGTCCTGTATCCATACTTTTTCAGTCTATATGCAGAAGAGATTATCTGAGAGGGCTGGCTGAATGAGAAGAAATGTGGCATCAGGATTGGAGTAAGATTCATCAGCAATCTGTGTTATGCAGATGACACAACCCTGCTTGCTGAAACTGAGGAGGACTTGAAGCACTTGCTGTAGAAGAAGATCAAGGACTGCAGCCTTCAATATGGATTGAGGCTCAATATCAAGAAAACAAAGATTCTCACTACTGGACCAAATGGCAGCATCATAATGGATGATGAAGAGATTGAGACTGTTAGGAGGTTTAGTTTGCTTTGCTCCACAGTCAACACTCTTGGCACCAGCAGCCAGGAAATCAAAGAATTGATTGGGAAAGGCTGCTGTTAGAGACCTCTCCAAAATACCAAAGAGCAATGTGTCAGTCTGGAGACTAAAGTGCGCCTGATATATGCCATGGTCTTTACAGTCACTTGCTATGTGACAGAGAGCTGAGCAATGACCAGGGATGATAGAAGGGGAATTGATGTCTTCGAGCTATTGGAGAAGAGTATTGAATATACCATGGACTGCTAAGAAAACTAACAAGTTCATCCTGGAGAAGGTGAGACCAGGCTTCTCCTTGGAGGCAAGGATTCTGAAGCTTCGTCTGACATACTTTGGACATGTTTCAAGGAGGGACCAGTGCTTGGAGAGAGACATCATGCTTGGGTGGGTGGAGGACCGCGCAGGAGAGGAAGACCCTCTATGAGGAGGATTGATTCAGTGAATGGGGTAATCAGTGAGTGGTAGGTGTGTTGGAGACAGTAAGATTGGTAAAGGATAGAGCAGGGTTTAGGGCAATTGTACATAGGGTCACTATGAGTCACAGACGACTTGACAGCACTTAAAAGAAGACTTCAATACACTACTCTCAAGAAAAGATAGAACTACCAGAAAGAAAACAAAAATGCTGAAGAATTAACACAATAAACCAACTCAATCTCATAGATATGTACAGGCTAATGGACCCCCTAAAAAAGCGCAGTATACCTTCTTCCTCAATGTCCATGGAATGTTTTCCAGAAGAGATCACATTTTAGGTCACAAACAAGCATCAATAAGTTAAAAAACATGACCTTGAAAACACAAGTTGCCGAAACCACTGGGAAACAGCCAAAGCAGTAAACAAGTACATCAAAAGGGAAGAAAAAAAATTATAATTTCTTTCTGTAACCCAGTATCAAAGACAGGTGAAGACACTACCAGAATAGAAAACCATTATCACATCCGACATATCAGTGTAACAGTGTTTAGCATCACAGCACAAGTTAAGTGTGGACAGCAAATGGTCAGATTAGTGCTATACCACTTAGAAGAAATTGACCAAAAACAATTAAAAACAGGCCTGAGGGCCACAGGTTAAAATCACTCACCTTTTTCTTGGTAGCATAACTTTCTATCCCCTAGGACAGCAGAGCTCTCTCCATGTTGTTGTTGTTGTTAAGTGCTGTCAGTCATAGTTGACTCATAGCAACCCTATGAACAAAAGACCTGAACACTTTCATAACTTTCATTGTTTCTCCAAGTTAATAGAGTTTTAATTGTTTTTGGTCAAACATTCTACTAAGTGGTATAGCACTGTTCTGTTTGCTGTACAGAGGTAACTTGTGGTTGCTGTGATGCTAAACACTGTGACACTGATTTGTCTAATGTGATAATGGTTACCTGTGGTGGGCAGTGTTTGGTGGAGCTCCCCATTGAAAACAAGCTTGAAAGTAGGAGTGGCGTCCACTTCCGAAAGAACTTGCCTCCAGAACTATGAACTATGGAGAAAAGGTGCCTATGAATCATCTACAACTTGACAGCACTTAACAACATCAGCAACAATAGGCCAGTATCTCTCTTGAGCATAAAGTCCTCAGGAAAATTCTGATCAGTAAAATACAACAGTACATAAAAAAATAATAATTCACCATGACCACATGTGATTCATAACAGGTATGTGGTGATAGAAACACAATCTAATTTATTTTATGTATACATTTTTATATGTTTATGTTATTTACATTAATAAAGAACAAGAACCACTGATTCTAGCACATTATGCAGAAAAGGGCTTTGACAAAAATTTCACGCCCTTTCCTGATTAAAACACTCAACAAAATAGAAACGGGAATTTCCTCAGTGTAGTAAAAACTATATATACAAAGCCAAGAGCCAACATTGTTCTCAGTGGAGAGAGAGAGAGATTAAAGGCATTCCCTCTGAGAATAGGAACTAGTCAAGACTGCCCACTCTCATCTCTCCTATTCAATATAGTATTGGAAGTCTTAGCAAAAGCAGTAAAATAAGATAAGGAAAGAAGAGATATCCATGATATGATTGTATGCATAGAAAAGCCTAAAGAGTCATCGAGATAGTTGACCAATTCCACATACTAGCAGGAGACAAGATCAACATACAAAAATCAGTTGGATTTCTCTAAAGTGACAAAAAGAATACAGAAGTGGAAATAAGATAAACAGGACCTATCACAACAGCTAACCACAAGATTAAATACTTGAGAATAAATCTAACCAGAAACACAAATGACCTATACAAAGACAATTACAAAACATTACAACAAGAAACGAAAAAGAGACCTGGAGAAATGGACAAGTATACCATGCTCATGGATAAAAAGAACCAATATTGTGAAAATGACAATTCTACCAAAGGCAGTCTACAAATTCAGTGCAATCTTAATAGAAATACCTATTCCATTCTTCAACAAGATGGAAAAGGCAATTTCATCTGCAATAGAAAGAGACCCCAAATAAGTAAAGCATTCCCGAAAAAGAGAAAGAAATAAGATAGGCATTTTACTCCCTGATCTCAGATTCTACTGCACAACCATGGTGGTCAGACAGTGTGGTACTGATAAAGTGACGGACACCTAGATCAGTGGAACATAATTAAGAACCGAGAAATCAACTCATATACCTGTTGTCACTTGATTTTTGACAAGGAGACAAATTGGTTAAGTGGGAAAACAAAAGACTCTTTAACAAATGGTGTTGGCAAAATTGGAAAACCATCTGTAGAAAACTTAAGACCTATACTTACTATACACAAAAACCATTTCAAGGACCTAGGAGTAAACTAGGAAGAACTCTAGCAGCACCCCACAGTATAAACAATGTTAACCACACTATGAACAGTCTTCCAAGCATCTTGAAAAGCCTACAACCAGGAGAGAATAAAATAGATTGAGATCTTCTAAGAATCAAATTCCTATGTACGTCAAAAAATGTCCAACAGGGAGAAAAGGAAAGCCATAGACTGGAAAAGGATTGGTTGGAAACTAATAAAAGAGGGGATAAATAATGAACACTGCGTTGGAACAGATGAAGGATAGAGCTGTTTAAAAGAAATACATGATTAGGCATTAAGTGTGACAATAGTCCAGAATAAGAGGTGTATAGAAAGTTAACTGGTGAGTTAAGGGTAGGAAAATGATGCAAAAATGAATCCTTATTTTTTTAAATAGGTGAACTTGGTGGTGGTAGGAAGGAAAATGTGCAACAATGAATGAAAATCCAACTTGTCTATACACTTTCATTAAAAATCACAACTTAAAATAGAAATTATGTTGAAAAGTGCCCATTGACTGCATTGTATTTATGGGTCATTTTTAAGTTTGAATACATTTTCACATATATTATTCTCACTTGGTTATTAAAATGACTGACTTATTAATAGAGATTATTATACTCCACTCATAAATGCCAATGTTCACACAATTTAGTGTTTTCCCGTCTTCTGAATTCTATCCCTCATGCTTCTGCTTTACACATTTCCAGTATTATTAACTTTTTCCTGTTATATGCCCTTGAATTGACTGTGATGCATAGTGATCCTATGAATAATGGCTCTGAACCCTACCCTATCCTGTGCCATCTTCATTATCTGATACACTTGAACCCATTGATACAGTCATTGTGTCAGTCTGTCTCATTTGAAGGTCTTCTTTTCTTTCTGTGGTCCTCTGCCTTTCAAAGCATGATATTCTTTTTCAAGGACTGCTCTCCTAACAACATTCCCAAAATAAGCAAGGTGAAGTTTCACTATTGTTGTCTCCAGGGAGCATACTAGTTGTACTTCTGAAAAAATATTTGTCCTTTTAGCAGTCTATAGAATATTCAGTACTCTTCTCTAGCACGACTGCTCAAAGGCTTTGGTACTTCTTATGTCGTTCTTATTGTTTCACATTCAGATGCATAGCAAGCAATTGAAAAGACCATGTCTTGTGTGCCTTAGTCTTTAAATTGAAATCATTACTCTTCAGTACCTTGGCGAGATCCCTGACAGCCAATATTCGCAGTTCAATACACTTTTGATTTCCTGACTGCTTGTGTCAATGATGCTGATTGTGGATCCAAATAAGATAAAATTTCTGTTGACAATTTATGTTTTTTTCTCCATGATACTTCCTGTTGGTCCAGTCATGAAAATTTTTGTTTTCTTGATTGAAGGCCTTTGATTTTGCGCAGCAAGCATTTTCAGGTCCTCGTTTTCAGCAAGCAAGGGTGTGTCATTTTTATAACCCAGGTTGCTGATAACTTTTCCTTTAGTCCTAGTGTCACATTGTTCTTCATAAAGTCCAGCTTCTAGAATTACTTGCTCAGCATACAAATTGAATTGACTTGGAGAAATAATATAGCCCTGATGCACACCTTTCTTAATTTTTTTTCTCCAGATTTCTTTTTTCTTTCTTTTTTTCCCTATAATTATATTTTATTAATTTTCATAAACATTTACAGAGATTTTGGGTTTCCATTCATTCATTGTTGCACTATTCTCTCT
>NW_006399974.1:614419-617683 GCF_000299155.1 Elephantulus edwardii | reverse complement strand
CTGTTCATATCCTGTGCCCATTTTTCTATTGGATTATTTACCTTTATCTTGTTGTGGTGACCTTTCTTGATTTTAAACCATGCATTGTTCCCTTGCTCTATTCAAACAAGAGCCTTTTGGTCTAGTTATAGGTTCCTCTGGGATACCTGTTCCTCTTAATATTAGATTAGCCATAATTTATTGTGATCCACATAGTCAGATACCTTTGCATAGTCAATAAAACACAGATAAACATTCTTCTGGTATTCTCTGCTTCAGCTAAGTGACATGGCCTCTTCTAAATTGTGCTTATATTTCTAGCAGGTTTCTATTGATGTGACTGCTTTGGCTGTGTTTGAATAATAAGATTTTACTTGCATGAGATCTTAATGATGCATGTGATGCATCCAAGACAGACTTACATGTTTTCTTGGTAATCTATGGTATGTTCAAATCTCTTCTCAAGCACCACAATTCAAAAGCATCAATTCTTCTGTCATCCTTCTTCGTTGTCCAGCTTTCTGATGCATAGCAACTAATTGTGAAGACCATGGCTTGGATCAGGCACACTTTAGTCTCTAGACTGACATTGTTACTTTTCAGTACTCTGGAGAGGTCCCTGACAGCAGATTTTCCAAATGCTGTTTGCCTTTTGATAGCCTGACTGTTAAAGTGTTGATTGTGGAGCCAAACAAGCTGTATTGTTAACAACCTCATTCTCTTCTCCATCCATCTTGGTGCTGCCAGTTGGCCCTTGATAATAAATTATTATTATAAGGGATTGAGTTTCTAAGATATGTCAAAAGTGAATGTGAAAATGCCATTCAAAACTTTTTAAGAGAACTGAGAATAAAAGGGAATGCACAATCTGTCACCCAGTTGTGAATATTAATGGTAGTGTCAAAATGTCTTGATGTAGTCAGTTCTGCTTCCCTGCATTCACTTTCTAAGTTTGTAAAGTTTTAAGGGGGGGAGACCACTTGTCTTTACCCATTGCAACATTTTAACCACTGACACTTCAGTTAACAGCCTCACCTTTTACACACTCCACCTCCAGCACTCCTGCGTCTTTATAACTTAATGTTGTAGAAGCATGGCGATTATAACATCAGTAGTATGCAGTTTCTAGAAAGTTTGTCATGATTTAAAGCTTATGTAAAACATGAAAGCTTATGTACAACATAAGAACTATCTGCAAGATACTTTCACAAAGGAACTCTGGTGGCTCCATGAAAGGTTGCTATGAGACAGAATCAACTTTCCAGCACTAATTTATTATTAATGAAGTAGACTGATGTTTTCTTCACTTTTAAATTATGCATGTTAAAAGAGGCTAAGCATGTTACACATAGTGAAGAGCTGCAAGTAAATATTATAGATGGATGACATTTTAATGAAGTAAAGAAATAGTCTTATTTTATATTTTTAAAAGGAGTAATACCTCTGGTGTTACAGATTAGGCAGTACTTATAGGGGTAAAGTCCTTATAATGATGAAGTACTTTTAAGTGGAAGATTTTCAGAAGCATAAGCATAAGCTTTATTTTTTACGTTTTTTTCCTATTAAGCCTATAAAAATTTTTAAAAAATATTTCACTGTAATATGATAACATCTTTATAATGACTTTTGCGTTTGGGCAATCAATACATACAAATTTATGAGGAAAGGATTAACCTTAGTTTTTGTTAGTGGTATTAATTTCATTCTCCTTGCTTATGTGTATGTTATTTTTTATCAATGATGCTATTTACATGACCTACTCCAAGGCTTGCTTTCTTATGCTTTTAACATGAGCTTTGTGCTCTATTTTGCTCTTTTCCTAAAATGGACAACAAATAACAAATACCATCTCTAATACTGTCTATTGTGTCCCCTTGTGTCTCTGAATCCAGTAGAGTATTGCTCCCTGTTTATTTTCTCATTGCTTTCATATCAGAATTGACTCATAGTGAGTTTTCAGAAGTTGCAAATCACACAGCAGGAGAGTGTCCATCTTTCATTCGTGGAAAGGTGGAAGGAAAACAATTGAAGACTTCAGATGAGATTGACAGAATAACTGGGGTAATGGAAGTAGGTGTGTCAGAGTCAGTGAGACTGGCTCAGGATAGGGCAAGCTTTATAGCTATTGTATATAGGATTGCTGTGAGTTGGGGGTGACATCATGGCATATAATAACAAAATCTGTTTGACTCTCTTGTTTACTGGGATTTTTTCCCCCATTTGTGAATATCCCCAATCTTTTTATTCTTACTTAAGTTCCTCACCTTCAGCCACTTATCATCATATTTACTTACATCTGAAAGTCAAGTTAGTAATAGAACAACTAACTTTGGGTTAGTGACCAAAGTTGGTGTCTCTTTTCCACTTTGAGTCCACTTTGAGGGAAAAAGACTGGTCCTTCCTGGCCACATGCACAAAGTATGTGATATGGAGTTTCAAAATCCTAACCTCTAAGGACTTAGACACTTAGTTTCAGCCTCTACAAGACAGAGCTTTGTTTTCTTGGTAGTTCATGGTATGTTCAAGACTCTGCTGTAGCACCACAACTCAAAGGCATTGATTCTTCTGTCATCCTTAGTCATTGTCCAGCTCTCTGATTCATAACAATTAATTGTGAAGACCCTGGCCTGTATCAATGTGCCCCCCTTAGTCACTAGACTGACATCATTGCTCCTCAGTACCCTGTAGAGGTCCCTGACAGTAGATTTACATGGGGCAAAAACTATTTTCTCACTGTAGACTTTCAACTCTACAAATAACAAAAATAAATAATACCCACTGAGTTTAGGATAATATAGTTATAAAACCAGAATTTCAGAGTTTATTATTTGAATAGTAACAATTTCTTTTTATCTTATACAACACATTGTTTTTCATATCTAAGTAAGTATGCAGTTCATTAATTCAATCAAGATGAATGCTTGTTTTCTATCACTTGTTATAATCAAATGTGAACAAATAAATTGTGGTAATAAATAACCTTGCAGCTAAATCAGGCATATTTTCTTTATTTTAGAGGTCACTGTAGAAACCTTTTTAAAATGTTTCAATTTCAAAATCAGTGTTACTAATACATGTGTGCTTGAAAAAAAATCACTTTGAAAACCCGTCTGTCCTTATTATTTAGGCATTGCAAAGTAAAAGCAAATGAAAATTTCTCATGAAAATTTTTCATTTGTAGATTCTCACCCCTGGACCAATTGGCAGCATCAGGATGGATGGTGAAGAGATTGAGATTGTACACAGCTTTAGTTTGCTTGGCTCCATAGTCAACAGGCTTGGCAC
>NW_006399974.1:571561-613579 GCF_000299155.1 Elephantulus edwardii | reverse complement strand
GATTGGCACAGGACAGAGCGGAGTTTAGGGCTGTTGTACATAGGGTCGCTATGAGTTGCAGGCAACTCCACGGCACATAACACCACCAACAACAACAACATCTGTTACCGAAGTGTAAATTATTTAAGCAGACTAACACAAAAACTACCTAGTTTAGCCAGTTAATTGACATTATAACTTGACTCCTAATGTAATCTTTTTATTTTCATTCATCAGATATATGTTGAAAATTTTCTGTAAGCATTTACAATGAAAGGAGGATATGAACAAATAGAAAATTACAATGTTGCTGTTTGGTATCTTCAAGTTGGTTCCAGTTCATAATAATCATTTGTACAACAGAACAACACACTCTCTGGTCCTTTGACATCCTTATAATTGTTACTGCACTTGAATCCATTGTTGTAGCCACCATGTCAATCCATTTAGTTAAGAGTCTTCCTCTATTTTACCAAACGTAATAATCCTTCTCTGGAGACTAATCTTTCCTGATACCGTTATATAAAAGGCCTGTTATATAAAAAAATGGATAGCCAGTTCTGCTTCCTAGTCTATATTTTTCTGGGAGCTCTACTAAAACCTGTTTATCAAGAGTAACCATTGTGGCATTTGACACACCAGTGGCATAGCTTTCAGTATCACGGCAACTTACGATTTTATTAGATCATAATAAAGTCTGTAGCTTACTAAGGAGAGAATGAAAAGTTGTAAAGGCCTATGGTATGCTGAAAATGTGTTTTCCTTATGTTACAGATTTTATTGAGTAGCTAAGTATTCTAAACATTTGTATTTGTGTTTTGTTTTTCTTGTAGGGGGACTCCCGAACTCTTCCATTTTCTGAGAACTTTAGTTCTATTCAAAAATTGGACTTTTCAGACATGATAGTTCAACAGAAATTGGATGACATTAAGGATCGAATCAAGAGAGAAATAAGGAAAGAACTGAAAATCAAAGAAGGAGCTGAAAATCTGAGAAAGGTTACAACAGATAAAAAAAGCTTGGCTTATGTAGATAACATTTTGAAAAAATCCAATAAAAAATTAGAAGAGCTGCATCACAAGCTACAGGAACTAAATGCACATATTGTTGTATCAGATCCAGAGGATGTTACAGGTATAGTATTTTATCTGATATTTATATGGTTCTATGAAAATTTTATCCGTTTAAAAAATAATATTTTGTGACATGTATAGATAGTTTTTCAAATAGTTTTGTTGTTATTGTTATGTGCTGCTGAGGCACCTGAGACTCTTAGGGACCGTTTATACAACAACCCTAATCCTGCTCTATTCTGTGCCAGTCTTACTGTCTCTGAAACACCTACCTCCATTACCCCAGTAACTGAATCAATCCGTCTCATCGAGGGTCTTGCTCTCCTGAGTGGTTCCTCCACCCTCCCAAGCATGACATCCCTGTCCAAGGACTGATCCCTCCTCACCTGTCCAAAGTAGGTCAGATGAAGTTTCAGAATCCTTGCCTCCAAGGAGCAGCTTGGCTTCACCCTCTCTAGGATGAACTTGTTTGTTCTCCTAGCAGTCCATGGTATATCAATACTCTTCTGTAGCACCATAGCTCAAAGTTATCAATTCTTCTATCATCCCTAGTATAGGAATAATGTTGTGTCTTATAGATAAGGTTTTGTTCATATTAAATTGCCAAGTATAATGTGTTGACACAGAAATGGAAATGTTTACCTGGAGATGAGTAAAACTAATGTCTGCTTTCTTAAGCTCTGCCAGTGACATTAATTCTTTTGTAGCTTTATTTTGTATTGAGCCAGCCATATGGTCTTAATTTAATTCATTCTTGTGATTTTAACACAAAATACCAGATGATTTTGAGCTCTCATTTTTTTATTGGTTTGCATATAGTCTTTCATATCCATTGTGATTGTGTTTCTTGCATGTACATTGTGTTTTATACAATCATTAATATACATTATATTTCACATAATCATTTACTATTGATCCATGCCTATCATTACCCTGTCTATTCATGTCTCCACTGAATCTTTGCTATTCCTTTGCTCGTACACTCCCTCTCCTTTTCTATCCTTCTTTCTCCCTGTCCCCTCCTATCTCTCAGTAACCTCTACTATCTTTTCTGCCCTTTTTTCCCTTCTTTTTAACATTTATACACATCTTGCTCAGTTCTCCTTTTGTTGTTTGTTCTTCTAGCAGTCCATGGTATATTCAGAGAGCTGGACAATGACTAGGGAGGACAGAGAGAGAATTGACGCCTTTGAGCTGTGGTGCTGGAGAAGAGTATTGAATGTACCATCGACTGCCAAGAAAACAAACAGATTCATCCTAGAGAGGGCTAAACCAGGTTACTCCTTGGAGGCAAAGATTCTGGGGCTTCGTCTGACATACTTTGGACATGTTGCAAGGAGAGACAGGTCTTTGTAGAGGGACATCATGCTGGGTAGTGTAGAGGGACAGCGCAGGAGGGGAAAACCTTCTATGAGGTGGATTGATTCAGTGACTGGGGTAATAGGGATGGGTGTGTCAGAGGCAATGCGATTGGCACAGGATAGGCTGTTGTACATAGGGTCGCTATGAGTCGCAAACGACTCGACGGCACATAACAACAACAATAGTAAATTCTGCTCCATGCTCAATCTTGAATCATTGCAACACTTTTTATAGGTTACTTATCCTAAATACACATAGATGATGCCACTCCTTTTGCTGCTGTTTCTAATTTTCATACCATTCATTATATATTCTGAACTGAAAAGTATATAGTTTTTTTTTCTCTGTCATGAACAATTAGACCTTTCCTCTCTGTCAAGTTTCCTGCATATGGTAGTATAATAGCATCTGGGAAGGTGTTCTTCCTTGAATTGTTCAGTGATGCCATTGTCTGCTTTCTGAAGATTGGATACTACAATACTCCTCCTATATGTTTCTAACTTACACCTTCCAGTCACCAGTTACTACCATGCAGTCAGTTTCAGACTGGTAGAAATTGTCTTATTTAGTCTTTGGCTTTAGTAGTTTGATGTATATTTAAAAACTGGTTATATTAACAGATGTTCTTTGGTTATCTGATTTATATTGACTAACACTACTCCTGTTTCAGCCCACTAATGCATAGTCTCTGTATTCCATTTCATTGCTCACAACTTCCAATTTTCCTTGACTTACACTTCACACATTCTATGATCTAGTTAATAATGGATGTTTGCATCTGTCTCCTTTAGTTGAGTCTTTGTTTGCTACATTAACAAATGAAGGGCTGTCATTGAGTGAAAGGGTTTTTTTCCTTTTAACGTCAGTAAGGTAGGCTCTCTTTTGAGGAGTCAACTCAGTCAGTATTTTTAGTACCTTCCAATCTGAGGACTTCATTTTCCAGCACTAGATTAGATAATTTTTCCCTGCTCTTCATAGGCTTCTCATTATTTAAGAAGTGGATTAGCTGGTCCTCATTCCCACTTTGTCTTAGTCTGAAAGCTTCACTGAAACCTGTCTACTGTGGTTAGTGTTTGAAATACCAGTGGCATGGCATGGCTTCATGTTTTGTCTGTTCTCAAGTCTTGTAACAATACCTACAATAATAATGTTAGTTTTCTAACTTAAGTCTCAAAACACAAAATCTTTTTCTACTAGTTGTAATTAATACCAAACCATAATTTAACATATTATATTTTAAAGACTGAATAATTTAGGGAGCAAACTCTTAAATTAAGTTTTGGGAAAAGGAAATTTAGAAACTTCATAGACCATTTGACCTAGAAAATTGAAAACAAATACTATGTGAAATAAAACCTTCCACTTCTTAGCTTATAGTGCATTTTGAGTTTAAATAGTCATTGAGAATACATTTTGTCCTATTCTTCTAAACTCCTAGGATGTAATTCTACTATTTTTTTCTATAATTATATTTTATTAATTTTCATAAACATTTACAGAGATTTTGGGTTTCCATTCATTCATTGTTGCACTATTCTCTCTACCCTCCTCCCAGTTTGTTCTTGTCCAAATGCCACAGTGCTTGTCAAAGCCAGTTCTGATTAATCTTCTTTGTCAGTGTGTCCTTTGCCATTCCCTATCACTCCTCCCTGAGAGAGACTTCACCCTGATTCATAAGGAAAAGGGGATGGCGTATTCTCTTAGCTACTTCCTGCTGAAAAGGGACGCTGTGGGTTTCAGGGTGAAGATCTTCTCTCACTACTCTAAAGGGCCCCTTTGGCAGTAGGAAACACATAGACTATTATGGAGATTGATTTTGGAATTTAGATGCACTCTTATTGATTGTGCTTGGCCGTACATGTTCATATCCTTGAAGATGTATCCTGGGGGTGTTGCAACCTAGAAGACACAAATTTGACTAACAAGTTATAAGTACATGAGTTAAAAATTATGGAAAAGTAAAAGAAAAGATTCTTTCATTGTTTTACAAACCCTCCCCCAGGTCCCCTCCACCATGTAGCCCTCGCTCTAGTCTCCTGTGATGGCAGAAATACCTAGTTATATATCTCTTTTAAACAGTTTTCTCCCTCCTCTGTTTCAGTGCAGTATACATTATTGAACCCATCTTACTCAGTCTCTCCCCAACCCCAAGGACAGTCCCATTCTACAACAGTGGCATCATGTAATATTTGTCCTTTTGTGACCGGGATATTTCACTCAGCATAATGTTCTCCAGAGTCAACCATTTTGAATAATATTGCATGAGTTCCTTGTTTTTTAATGCAGCATAGTATTCCATTGTGCGAATATACCACAGCTTCTCTAGCCATTCGTTTGTTGATGGGCACTTAGGTTGTTTCCAACTCCTTGCTATTGTGAACAAAGCTGCAATAAACATGGGTGTGCATATATCTGCTTGGATGTCAGCTATGGTCTCTTCAGGGTATATTCCCAGTAGTGGAATTGCTGGGTCAAATGGTATCTCTATTTGCAACTTTTTGAGAAAGCGCCATACTGCTTTCCACAGGGGTTGCACCATTTTACACTCGCACCAACAGTGAATCAGGGTTCCAGTTTCTCCACAACCTCGCCAGCATTTGTTGCTTGCTGTTCTGTTAAATTTTGCTATTTTGACTGGGGTGAAATGATATCTCATAGTTGTTTACTATTTTTTTCTTAATGACTATTTAAAGTGCAGTTTATGAAGACTCTCTTGAGAAAATGTAATTTTTATTGTTTATTTCATCTAAAATGTGGCATAGAAGTAATAGTTGTTGTTGTTTATAATGTGCCATCAAATCACCTGCTACTCATAGCAACCCTATATTCTATAGCTCTGAAGCCTGCCCTGTCCTTAGCCAGTCTCACTGACTCTAATACACTTATCTGCATTTGCCCCGTCACTGTTATCAGTTCATCTCATCTGGGATCTTCCTCTCCTGTGCTGTCCCTCCTGGCCACATGCCCAAAGAATGTGACATAGAGCTTCAAAATCCTAACCTCCAAGGAGAAACTTGGTTTCTAGGACAGACCTATTTGTTTCCTTGGCAGTCCATGGTATGTTCCAGATTCTTTTCCGGCACCACAACTTAAAAGTATCAATTCTTCTGTCATCCTAAGTCATTATCCAGCTTTCTGATGCATAGCAAGTAATTGTGAAGACCATGGCCTGAATTTGGCACACCTTATTCTCTAGACTGACATTGTTGCTTCCCAGTACTCTTACATAATGCAGTTTGTCTTTTGATTTCCTGACTACTGGTGCCAAGAATGTTGATTGTGGAGCCATGCAAGCTGTAACTGATAATAACCTCAATCTCTTTTCTAGCCATCATAGCGAATATATAATGTATTTTTTATATACATACATGATTTGTGTTAAGTTGTGAACACTTTACAAGAAAGACTAACATTAAGTAGCTGTGTCATCCTTACCAGTTTAACACTTCTGGCTCTCACTGCTAAACTTAAGAAATAAATATTTTGTAGGCCATAATATTTGAATTCTTTTAATCTCACATTTTTTTGAAAAAATTAATATATGTTAAAATTATTGTTTGGTATCCCACTCCGTAAATTTTTAAACAAATACAGATTCATATAACAAAAATCAAGAAAAGGAATAATTGCATTGGCCCTAAATTTTTTAGCAACCAGTGATCTGCTCTCCTTCATTGTTATTTTTTCTCAAGATGTCTTAAACTTAGCATCATAAAATATGTGACCTATTGAGGCTCACTTCTTAGCATCATGCGTTTGAAATTCACCTAACTTGTTCATAAATGGTTATTTGTTTTATTACTGAATAATAATCCATTATATAGATATATCACTGTTTATTTTTCCATTAATCTGGAAATCAGGGCTGTTTTCCAATGTTAGCACTTATCGATAAAGCTGTTATTGGCATTCATATACAGATTTTTCTATCAACATTGATTGTTTTTTTAGTCTGTTACTGTTAAGTGCTGTAGAGTTGAGCACAACTCATAGCGGCCCTATGAATAAAAGACCATAACCCTGTAACTATTGTCGTTTCTCTAAGTTCATAGAGTTGCCAGAAGCATTTAATAAGTGAATGACACTCCTACTTCTAAAATTTTTAGTCTGCTATGGTCCAAAGGGAGCACTAATGACGCTGCAGGTAGGGTATTTGATTGTCAACAAAAAAGCTAACAGTTCAGACCCACCAGCTGCTTGGTGGGAGGAAGATGAGGTAATCTGTGTTCATAAAGATTTGCCACTGTGGAGTCAAACTCAGTTTGATGCAGTGAGTTTGGTTTGGTTTTAGCTTGTTAGTTCTAAGAAGTGGGATTGCTAACTCATATAGTAAGGCTATGTTTATCTTAAAACTGACAACTATCTTCCAGAATAGCTAGGACTGTCAATCCTGTCCAGCACTGTGCACATCCTCATCAGTCTATTTCTTAGCCATTGTCACAGGTAGCTGATAATACACATTCATTGTCATTAGCATGATAAAGAAGAAACATAAGCACTTCATCTTAGAACTTATGAGAGAACTGTGTCTAACCGAGGCACAAAATTTTGACCAGTATCAAGTCTCTTCAATTAGGACATAAAACTCAGTTAAGTTATAACTAAGATAAGTTCTTTAGATACAATAGATTCAGTTAAGTTATAACTAAGATAAGTTCTTTAGATACAATAGATACAAACAGATCAGAAAGTTTAATGCTACTTGTTAGGTGCCTCCAAGTTAACTTCAACTCAAGGCAACCCTGTGAAGAACACATTTAAACTGTACCTTCTATTTTTTTTGTCTTTTTTTATTATTATTAATCTTAATGAACATTTACAGAGACTTTGGATTTCCATTCATTCATTGTTGCACTTTTCACCCTGCCCACTCCTCCCCAAGTTCGCGCTTCTCTTTTAAAAGTAAAAGAAAAATTCTTTAATTGTTATACAGTCCCCTCCCTCCTCTTCCACCCCACTATGCAGCCTTCATTCTGGAAAACCCTTACCTTCTCATGCACCATACTCATGATCTTTTTATTGCTTGAGCTTATTGTTACAGTCACTGTGTCAGTCCATCTTTTTGAGGGTCTTCCTGTCTTGACCTCCACCTTTCCCCAGCCTGATATTTTTTCCAAGGACTGAACTCTCTTGACAACATACCAAAAGTATATGAGACAACATTTCACCATCTTTGCCTTTAAGGAGCACCCTGATGCTATTTCTTCCAACAGACTTGTTCATGAGATACTCAGTACTCTTCTCCAGCACCACAATTCAGAGGCATCAATTCTTCCACCATCCTTATTCATTCTTCAACTTTCAGTTGTAAATAAAGCAATTAAAGATACCATGGTTTTGACCAAGTACAACTTAGACTTTAAACTGATACACTTGCTCTTTAGCACTTTGAAGAGGTCTTTGACAGCATGTTTCTCCAATAGAGCACATCTTTTGTTTTCTTAACTATTGGTACTATGGATATTGACTGTGGATCCAAGTAAAATGAAATTGTGGACAATTTCAATATTTCTGCATTAGTCATGATGTTGCCTGTTGGTTTAGTAATGAGGATTTTTCCTTTGTTCATGTAGAGATGTAATTGATACTTAAGGCTTTGATCTACAGCAAGTGTTTCAGATTATCTTTACTTTCTGTGAACAAGTTTGTATTTCCATAATATAGATTGTTGATTAGTCTTCCTTTGTTCCTGATACCACATTCTTAATGATTATGCAAAGGAATGTGATTGTGTGGATCATAAACTATGGCTAACATTGAGAAGAATGAGACTCCCAGAATTGATTGTGCACATATAAAACTTTTATGCAGACCAAAAATCTACTCTCTGAACAGGACAGGGTAACACTGCATGGCTTAGAATCAGGAATGTGAGTCAGCATTATATACTTTATATATATTTTTTAATCAAATAAAACTTTATTTCTACAATCAGTCAGCTGGATTAGGCTCAAGTGTTACAGCTTATTTATATTTAAAATTAGGAGTAGATAAGTAAATAAGTCTGTAATTATTGCCAGAATTAAAACAACTATCATGAGCTCAAAACCAGTTAGCAGAAATGAGGCTTTTAAACTTGTGTTTGTTGTTGGTGTTTTTTTTTAATGCCTTGGTTCCATGTTGTTGTGTACTGTGAAGTTGGAACCTTCCCACAGCTGACCCTCCCTTCAGCTGGTTTTCAGAGGCAGTAAATAGGAGGAGATTGCCCATCTCCCTACTCCCCACCCTGAGCAAGAAGCTGATAGGCTCGAACAGCGTATCTTTGATTGCAGCGCAGCTTCTGACCAGTAGGCCACCAGAACTCCCTATTTTACCTTAAAAAAAAGAAACAAAAAATGTCCCCAACCATAATAGTAGTCTTACGTATTTTTGTAAAATTTTGAAAAACCTAATAGAGCTTATACTGCATTTGAAATACACAGGATTACTTCAGTTGGTGATATCTGACAAAGTTCGTTCTGTTGTAGTTGTTGTTGTTGTTGTTAGGTGTCATTGAGTTGAGTACAATCCATAGCCACCTTCTGAGCAACAGATCTGAATCCTGCCTTATCCTGTGTCATCCACACACAATCTCTGACGTGCTTGAGCCCAGTGCTTCAGCCACTGTGTCAGGCCATCTGGTTAAGGGTCTCCTCCTTTTGCCAAACCTCAACCTTTCCAAGCATGATGTCCCTCTCCAAACAATAACCTCTCCTTTCAACAGGCCCACAGCAAGTGAGAAAAAGCTTTTTGCAATAGCAGCACAAAGGAACACGGTGGTTTAAAATCAGAAAATATTTGTGTCAGAGTGGTAGGCTTTCTCCATATCTGTTAAGTCTGTATGCTGAGCAAATCATTTGAGAAGCTGGATCTTAAAATGAAGAATGTGGCATCAGGTTCAGAGGAAGACTCATCAACAATCTCTGTTACACACCTTAATTGCTGAAAGTGCAGAGAATTTAAAGCTCTTACTGAAGAATATCAAAGACTACAGCCTTCAATATGGGTCACATGCCAATGTTAAGAGAACAAAAATTCTCACCACTGGACAGATAAGAAACATCTTCATAGATAGAGAAAAGATTAAAACTGTCAGTTACTTCCTGACTTGGATCTGTAGTCCACACCCCTTGTACCAGCTGTCAGAAGATCAGGAGACATATTGCACTGGGAAAGTCTAAAATTAGGAACCTCTCCAAATTATTGAGGAGAAAAGATATTAGAACTTGGTAGGCCTGATAGGGGCCATGGACTTTTCAGTCACTTGCTGTGTATCTGAGAACTCAAGGTCATTTTACAGTACACAATAGTTAAGTATCTATTAAAAATAAGTCAGCATTAATTAAAATCCTTAAATAGTCGTACTGTCTGTGCAAGTACTGTCTTTTGAGTACTGAGCATTGTTGTTGTGGTTATGTGCCATCAAGTCACCTGCAACTCATAGCAGCCCTAAATCCTGCTCTATCCCTTGCCAATCTTATTGTCTTCACCACATCCATCCCCATTACCCCAGTCACTGAATCAATCTTTTTGAGAGCCTTCCTTTCCTGAGCTGTCCCTCCACCCTCCCAAGCATGACGTCTCTCTCCAAGGACTCATCTTACCTTGCAACATGTCCAGAGTATGTCAGATGAAGCTTCAGAATCCTTGCCTCCAAGGAGCAGCCTGGCTTCACCCTCTCTAGGATGAACTTGTTTGTTCTCTTAAGCAGTCCATGGTGTATCCAGTACTTTTCTCCAACACCAGAGTTCAAAGGCATCAACTCTCCTTCTGTCATCCCTAGTCATTGTCCAGCTCTCTGATGCATAGCAAATAATTGCAAAGACCATGGCCTGGATTAGGCGCACCTTAAGTCTCCAGACTGATATCATTGCTCTTCAGTACTTTGGAGAGGTCTCTGGGAGCAGACTTTCTCAATGCAATTAATCTTAAATTTCCTGGCTTCTGGTACCAAGAGTGTCGACTGTGCAAACTGAAGCTGTCAACAATCTCAGTCTCTTCATCATCCATCATGATACTGAGCATAGGGAGTTAAATTACAGCTTTGATATTGGTTTTATAATCTGGGATCTTATTTCAACTAAACTATTACATATTTGTGTGGCACTTAACCTTTCCAAGACCTTTATTTTCTTACTTTTAAAACGAGGATAGACCAAAGGTACTTTTCCTTGGGTGCTTTTATAGAAAGATATTTTAATAGCTTGAAGAAAGAAGAAAGCATAAGATACCCCACCCTCTGCTGTTGAGTCCAACTCACAGTGACCTTCCATTTGGTTTCCAAGACTTAATCTTTATAGGAGGAGGCTGTAAACATCTTCTGTAACCAAATCACTTATGAATTTGAACCACCAACCTTTTGGTTAACAGTTCAAGGAGTTATGCATTGTTCCACCAGTCCTTTTTGTGACATACCTTAACTTAGCTAATTCTGTACATAAAACCTGTATTTGAATAAAAGTAGAGTCCTAGAAAGCTTTCCTAGGTTTAGGGGGAAAATACCTATCTCAACCACTTTTCCCAAGAGAGTTGAAGCTGATTAAAGAATGACCCTCCAAGAATCAGATAGCTTTGGTGTATTCTTTTTGTCTCTCCCCACCTCTCTTCTTACTGCAATCTTAATCTTGTAATCCAGTTCCTCCACAGAGAATATACTAAAAACTATTACAGAACTATTACTATTACAGAAAATATTATTTTCAGGAAAACGGCTAACACTTTTTTGCTTAGGAAAATCTATCCCTAAGGAGATTTTGTTTTTGTTGGGGTTTTTGTGTGTGTGTGTGTGTGTGTGTGTGTGTGTGTGTGTGTGTGCATTCTCTCTCAATCTCACTCTTGCGTGCTCACTCTCTCTTTTATTATTTGAAAGTTTATTCAGCAGATTGGTTTTCCATTCAATCATTCATACACATTTTATTTTATAAGTACAGTACTCACAGTATAACCAAACTGCTCTCACTTCATTCCTATCGTTCCTGTTTCCATTAATCCTCTCTCCTACCCCTTCCTGTCTTCTGAGCCTTAGCCCTGTACAAATGCTGCTCTTTTGATCTTGTATGGTTGATTGTTCTGAGTAAGTACTTTCCTGGTGTTATCACCATGTAGACTTTTCTCTTGTTTGGCTGAAAGTTGAGTCACAGGGGTGAGTTTTGTTTCAGGCTTAAAGGGTGAGTAAGAGCCTAGGGAGGTTTTAAACACATCTTGTTTGGGAGTATAAGTTCCTGGGTGGTGCAGGTTGGCTAACTTGCTTGCCTGCCAACCAAAAAGCTGATTATTTAATTCTATGAAGAGATGCTTCAAAAGAAAGGCCTGGTAGTCTATAGTCTCTCACACAGCTATTGAAAACTCTGTGAACATAGTTCTACTCTGACATACATAAGGTTACCTTGACTTAATTCTGATGGTAGTGAAGTGGGTTGGTAGAGATGCCAAAGCTATATCAACAGCTTTGCTGTCTTTTCTGGACTTCCTCTGGTAATATATAGCCACCATTCTATATCACACCTGGAGGTCTTTGGACTTCGCCCTACAGCTGAACCAGTAAACAGTATTATGATTAATGGAGAAAAGATATATGTTGTCACTGATCTGCAATCGACACTCATAATAAAAGCAGTAAAAAAAAAAAGTTAAATGTTTGACATTGGGAAAATTTGCTGTCACAGATCTCTTCAAAGTGCTAAGAAACATGGAAGGCAGTTTAAAGACTAAAGTACTCTTGATCCAAGCCATAATATTTTCATTTCCTTCCTATGCTTAATGAATAAAGAAGACCAAAGAAGAATCTTCCTTTGAATGGTAGTCTTGTGAAGAGTATTTAATACACCGTGGTCTGCCATAATAACAAACAGAATCTATCTTAAAAGAATACAGCCTGACTGTTATAGATAGGCAAAGATGGTAAGATTTCATTTCATATAGGGTGGCCATGTTAGCAGGAAAGGCAAGTACAAGAAGGATATCATGCTTGGAAAAGTAGAGGGTTAGTGGATGAGGAAAAAGACTCTCAAGGTAATGCATTCACATGTGACTACAGCATCTTGAAGACAGCGGAGAATGAGTACAGCTTGGATGTTCCTTAGAAGAGTATGGTGAGACTATGTCATATAAACTTAAGATGTCAGGTGGGACAAGTCCCTGGAGAGGGGCATTATGTTTGATAGTCAGCAAAAAAGGAAGATCTTCCAGATGGACTGACAGAGTGGCTGTGTGTTCAAACGTAGCAACAGTTGTGAGAATGGCACAGGACTTGGCAGTGCTTCATTCTGTTACACATAGAGTTACTCTTAGTTGAAACTAAAAAATGAGAAAGAGCTGCAAACAGCCATTAATAATTAGAGCATGGAATGTATGAGGTATGGTTGGAGAATACTAGAAGTTGTAAAAAAGGAAATGAACTTGTGAAGATGGACATTCTAGGTATTAATAAACAGATAGACTGGCATGGGCCACTTTGAATCAGATAATCATATGAGTTCCCATGCTGGGAATGAAAACCTGAGGAAGAATAGTATTGTATTCATTGTTTAAAAGGTAATTCCAAGATCTGTCCTAAACTACAATGTTGAGAGTAATAGGAGACTATACACACACAAGGAAGAAGACCTATTAATATGACTATTGCTCAAATATCTATAGCAGCAACTAAAGCCAACAGCGAGAAAATTGAGGATTTCTACCAAATTTTACAGTCCAACACTGACAAAACATGCACTCTTGGCACTAGCATTCAGGACATCAGGGTATAAGTATTGCCTTGAGTAAGTTCACTTTCAAAAAACAATTATGTCAGTTCGAAACTAAAATGTACCTGATTCAGTCTATGACCTTTTCAATCACTTGGTATGATCTGAGAGGTAGACAGGGAATAAGGATGACAGAAGAATTGATGCCTTTTGAGTTGTGGTGTTGGAGAAGACAACTAAATGTTTCACGGACTGTCAAAAGAGGGAACAGACATGTTGTAGGAAAAGTGCAGTCATGTGCTTCTTGGAGGCAAAGATAGTGAAGCTTCTCATATTTTGGGCATATTGCAAAGAGAGTCTGTTCCTTGGAAAGAGACATAATGCTTAGAAAGATGGAGGGTCAGTGAAAGAGAAGACTCTCAGATGGATTGACACAATGACTGCAACAGTGCTCCCAAGTGTGCCAGAGATGATGAGGATAACACAGAAGAGGACAGGCTTCAGATCTGTTGTTTGTGGAGTTGTTAGGAGTGATACTTAATTTGAAGGCAACTAACAACAATAGAGAGTACAACATAGGAAACCATATGGGACAATTCATTTTTTTCTCGTAGGAGCAATAGAAATAAACTGGGTGACACATAACTATATGATTAAGGAAGTAAAGAACTGTTTCCTTTATTGGTGGTGTGTGTGTGTGTGTGTGTGTATTACATTAGGCAGTTTTTTCAATTGTATTATTTGCTCTCACTGATTTGTAGACAGTCTTCTTAGATTCTTAGTATACATCCTTTGCCAGATAAGTATACTTTAAGTATTTTCTCCTAGTCTTTGGCTTGTTCTTAATGATGTCTTGAAGACCAGCAATTTTAGTAAGTCATATATATATATATATATATATATCTTACTTTAAAAAAAAACACCAAAAACATCTCAACTCGCTCATTGCTGTTGATTTGGCAGCAACTCATAAATGATCATCCAGTGGGTTTTCTGTGTTTGGAAATTACATGGAAGAAACATGCCTATCATTCACCCTTGGGGTGACTGCTATCTGCAGAGCTACTGGTACCCACTAATAGGAGGCACTGCCTGTGGGCTAGCTGCACAGTTTCCTACAGAGTTCACTGTAAGATCTCCCTATTTTATGTATTATTGTTAGGTGCTTTTTGAGTCAGCTGTGACACAGTGACTCTAAACCATGCCCTGTTCTGCACCATCCTCATGATCTCAGAAATTTTTAGGAAATATTTGATTATATTAATTAAGGTAATGAATAGTCTATTTTATAAAAACTAGTTTTCATTTTAGTATTTTATTCTGTGGTGCAGCTTTTCTTTTTGAGCATGATGTGAAATTGGTATCTTAAGTTTAATTTTATCTGTATTAACACCATACAAGAAAAAGATTTTTCTTTAATTACTTGGTACCACCTCTATTTAAAAATAAAATTGACTTGTATGTGTGAATTTGTTTCTCAGTTACCAATTTTTTCCCTGTTGTTAAACTTGTACTTTGGCCAGCACCACACTTAAAGTAAATCTTGATATCTGGTAGTGTAAGTCCTTAAACTTTCTTCTGGGATAATGGAGGTAGGTTTGTCGGAGACAGTGAAACTGGCTCATAATAGGCGAGGGTTCAGAGCTATAGTGCAGAGGTTTGCTGTATGTTGCAGTCAGCTCAACAGTACATAAAAACAACTACAACATCAATATTTTATAATTTAAGATGAAGACATCTTAAGTGGCTTTTCCTAATTTTAAAGTATTGTGTTTTTAAAATGTTCTGATTACATACTGTATAACATATTGTGGTGTTAGCAGAAAGTTTGGCTATTTGAGTCCATCACCTAGCCATTCCTCCAGAACAAAAAAAGGGCCTTCTTAGGGTCACTATGAATCAGAATTAACTTGCTTGCTGTATCTTAGATAAATGATAGTTAAAATTTTTATTTTCCAATTCAATTCTGTATAGAAATAGAATTTCTTTCTGTATTTGTGACCTTGTTCAATTCTTTTTAACAACTTAGTTCTCTTGCTTTGGAGATAAATGCCTTTGGATTTTTCAACATACACAGTTATGTTATATAGAAACAAATAGTGCTATGCCTGCTATTAATCCAAATTTTAGGTCCCCACTGGATGGTTCCTAATTCCTTCACTATCCATGCCCACCAGACTCTTTGACCCTGTGATTTACTCCCTCCCTATTTTCAACCACCCAACTCCCTCCCATTTCCCCTTGGACTTCCATGTACATCTTACTAGTTATCCTTCTCGTTTTACAATAATAATGTTATGTAGTATTTTTAAAAATCATTGTTGCCAAAGTGTTGCATAGTATTCCGTTATATAAATGTGCCACAGTTCTCAATCCATTCATGTGTTGATGGATCTTTGAGCTGTTTGCATTTTGTTGTTGGTGTAAATAATGCTGTTGTGCCATTGGTGTACAAATTTCTGTTTTTGTCTAATTTCCTTGATGTATATTCCTAGCAGTGAAATAGCTGGGTCATATGGAATTTGTTAATTAGCTTTTTGATGTAACGCCAACCTGCCATCCACAGTGATTGTACCATTTCACAATGTCACCAGTCGTGTATGAGAGAGTTCCAGTCTCTCCACTTGCTCTCCAACATTTATTACTTGCTGTCCTTTTAAACTTTGCCACTGCTGCTGGAGTGAGATGGTATCTCATTATGGTTTTGATTTGCATCCGTCTTATTGCCAGTGATGTTGAGCATGTTTTCATGTGTCTGTTGGCCAACTGAATCTCTCTGTAAAAAGTCTTTCCATGTCCCTTGCCCATGATGTAATTGGGTTATCAGTCTTTTTCTTGTGTTAGCCCTATAGTATTCTATAAACTTTTGCTATGAGACCCTTGTCTAAGATGGCATTATTGTGTTTATGTACCAGCAAGTTGGAAACAACCTATAGTTTACCCTCCGGCAGGTTTTCAGAGGCACTGAATCACATGGGAGGAGATTGTTCATCCTTCTCTCTTGGAGCATCTGGTGGATTCAAACCACGTGCCTTAGGGATTGCAATGCCAAGTGTTTTTTTCCCATTGAGTAGGTTTTCTTTTCACCCTGTTGGAAGAAATTTTTGATGTGCACTGGGACTTAAATCATTAGAAGGTTCGATTCAGAGAGGTTAGCCTTTCCCATTTGTCCATTTCTGCTGTCTCTGTCAGCCTATTTATACCATAGGCTAGGCCTTCTAAGTTTGGTCCCATTTTGTGTCTTAGAACCTTTTTTGGGTTTGGGTTAGGTCTATGATCTTCCTTGAGTTGATTTTTGTGTATAGTCTGAGAGATGAATCCTGCTTCAGCTTTCTGCAGGTAGCAATTCATTTTGTTGAAGACAATGTTGTTTCCCCATCTGATAGGTTTTGCTACAAATATAGTTGACCCTGGGTTAATTGCTGGGTTCTTAATTCTGTTCCATTGGTCTGTGTGCCTGTCATTGTCCCAATGACAGCATTGACCAATGCTGCTTTGGTCGTTAAAACTGTGTAGTGAATTTTGAGATCAGGGAGTGCTATGCCTCTAAAATCAAAAGCTAGCCTCCCCCCTTTGTTCCTATTGTTTGTCTTCCATTTGATTTTTTTTAAACTTATTTTTTGTTTGTTTGGTTTGGTTTGAAATCTAGTCTTTTGAAGAAGACTCAGATCTTTGGTTTTACTCTCACCCCACCCCCCCCCATGCATTGTAATCATTTGTTGTTGTTAGGTGCTGTCAAATCCACTACAACCCATAGGGATCCTTTGAACATCTCATCTGTACCCTGACCTGTCCTGTGCCTCTCTCATCATCTCTGTACTTGAGCCCGTTGTTACAGTTATTGTGTCAGTCCAACTCCTTGAGGGTTCTCCCCTCTTTTGCTGACTTCTCTACCTTTCCAAGCATGCTGCTGTCTCTTTCCAAAGAATGGGTCATCCTAACAAATGCCCAAAATATGTGAGACAAAGTCTCACTATCCTTATCTCTAGGGAACATCCAAGTTGCACTTTCTCCAAGAACGATTTGTTTGTTCTTTTGCCAGTCTATATTCATCTGTACTCACTGAGAATTGATAGATTTCTTTCTAATCACGGATTTGGCTGTGTTAGCTTAAAGACTAAGATGCACCTGATTTAAGCCATGGCCTTTCAGCTACACATCAGAGATCTGGACTGTGAATAAACATGATAGAAGAAGAATTGATGCCTTTGAGTTGTGCTGGAGAGAAGTGCTGAGTATCTGCTGAGTATCCTATGGATTGCCAAAGGAACAAATGGCAGGAAAAAGTGCAGCCAGAGTGCTCCTTGAAGGCTAAGAAGACAAAGTTCTGTCTCTCATGCTTTAGATGCAGTGCTTGAAGAGGCTGTTCATTGGAAAAGGACATCATGCTTGAAAAGAAGAAGGGTCAACTAAAGAGAGGAAGACGCCTAATAAGGTGGATTAACACAATAACTGTTGCTATGGGCTGCATTGTACCAGAGATGATGACGATGGCACAGGATAGGATACAGTTCTGGTCTATTATCACTTGGGTCACTTTGTCACTTGATGGCATGTAACAGTAACGTACATCTCAGTCCATACGTTTTTTATGTTGATTAGAGACTACTTTGTGATTTTCTTTTGCTTGTTATTTTTTTTCTAACAGTGATAAAATATACTTTTTTTTGTTGAGTCAGAAGGACATAAAAAAAATATTGCTAAAGTAGATACCAGGTAAACAGAAAAGTGCTTCATAAGTCCAGTTACCTTGGAGTTTATTTAAACCAAGAGAAAAAGGTCAGAATGTTTTCGTGCAATACATACTTGGTTTTTTAAATAACAATTATGACAAATAGCAGAAAGAATTAAGGAATGCTGTACTTGTGATCCATTCAAAACACCAACATTGGGAGTTGTACATAATTAAAGAAATACCTCAAACACTTTCAAAATACTGTAGTAGCCAATATGTAAGAGGAATGCCTTAGGTGGGCATAGGAATGCAGTTTAGAAAAGAAAAAAAAAATCACACGGAAACTGTTCAATTTCTTTAAAATCACTGAGCAAGAAAAGCAACATTGATCTTCACATATGGATTTTACAGTTTCTGTACAGTACCTTGACTTAAATCCAAGAGCAAAAAGTTAAGACTCTCCTCTATTTTTGGTAAACAACTGCATGGTAAACTTGGATGACTTTGCCCCCTGGATTTTACCTGGGAGTAGCCTTTTACATTTTTTATTTAAAAGAGGGCAGGTTTGGCACTTTTATACTGATGTCACCAATGTTACTATTTCTTGGGATCTCAGGAAGATTCATATTCTTTACAGCTGATACAGCACGGGCTGGAGCTCCTGCCAAGCCAGCCTCAGATTTCTCCAGTTCATTTTGTGCATCAAATTTGTGTAACAGTCTCATTCATGTTGGTCTCTAATACCATTTCCCCATCACCATTTCTGCAAGAATATTGTGAACCTTGTCTACATGGAAAATTAAATCCAGTTCACAGACATTTTCAAAACACTTGTCTAACATTTCCACAAATACTTGAATTAGATCTAAAATGCCAAGTTCACTTTCTGAAGAATTCACGCAGAAGACAAAATATAATGTTGCATAATATCTATAAATCAGTTTGTTGTCAGATCCTCCTTTTAACAATCCTCCTTCTAGGAAATAACAAGCATTTTCATATCTTTTCGATACCAAATGGAATGTTTCCCTGATGATTTGTTGTTGTGTATCTTCACTGTAAGGCTGGTAGAACTTGGAGAGCCGCGGCTTCCCGTGGTTGTTGAAAATGAGGATCGTCTTGATCATGGCTGGGCCAGGCCGACCCAGTGGGCGCTGGGGGCCAGGGCGAGGTGGGCGCACAAGCCTCACCTCAGGATCTTGCCAGTGATCCTTCCCCACCCGCCCCCTCCTGCACACACCTCGCTTGTTGTTTTTATTAGTGGCTTTTTCTTTATTTCATTGTCCCTCTAGTCTTTGAAGTATGATGCTCTTCTCCAAGGACTGGTCCCTCCTAGCCACATGCCCAAAGCACATGAGATAGAGCATTAAAATTTTTGCCTCCAAAGAGCAACTTGTTTTCACTCTCTCCTGTACAAACCTGTTAGTTTTCTTGGCAGTCCATGGTATATGCAATACTCTTCTCTGATACCACAACTTAAAAGGCATCAATTCATCCTTATTCATTCAATATTCAACTTTCTGATGCATACCAAGCAACAGAGAAAACCATGGCCTGGATCAGATTCACCTTAGTTTCCATACTGACATCATCATTCTTTTGCACTCTAAAAGTCCCTGACAGCATCTTTTGATTTCCTGACTGCTGGTGTCAAGAATACTGACTGTGGAGCCAAACAAGCAGAAATTGTTACAACCTCTATCTCGTCTCCATTTATCATGGTGCTGCCAATAGGTACTGTGGTGAGAATCTTTGTCTTCCTGATGTTGTTGTTTTCCTAGCAGTCCATGGTACTCTGAATACGCTTCTCCAGCACGACAGCTCAAAGGCATCAATTCTCCTATCCTCCTTGGTAATTGTCCAACTCTCTGATGCATAACAAGTCATAGCAAAGATCATGGCCTGTATTCAGATGCACCTTAGTCTCCAGACTGACATCGTTGCTTTTCAGTACTTTGAAGAGGTCCCTAACAGCAGACTTGCCCATTGCAATACGCCTTTTAATTTCCTGGCTACCGGTGCCAAAAGTGTTGACTGTGGAGCCAAGCAAACTAAACCTGTGAACAATCTCAATCTCTTCACCATCCATCCTGATGCTGCCAGTTGGCCCAGTGGTGAGAATCTTTGTCTTTTTGACATTGAGCCTCAATCCATATTGGAGGCTACAGTCCTTGGCCGTCTGCAGCAAGAGCTTCAGGTCCTCCTCAGTTTCAGCAAGCAGGGTTGTGTCATCTGCTTATCGTAGATTGTTGATAGATCTTCCACCAGTCTTAACCCCACACTTCTCCTCATAGAGCCCAGCCTCCCAGATAATCTGTTCTGCATACAGGTTGAAAAGGTATGTAGACAGGACACATCCCTGGCCTACACCCTTCTCAATTTTGAACTATGCAGTGTTTCCTTGCTCTGTTCTGAAGACTGACTCCTGGTCCAAGTATAGGTTTCGCATTAGCACGATCAAGTGTTCTGGGATTCCAATTCTTCTCAGAGTCAGCCACAGTTTGTTATGATCCACACAGTCAAGTGCCTTTGCATAATCAATGAAACACAGATAGACCTTCTTCTGGTATTCTCTGTTTTCAGCCAAGATGCATCTAACATTAGCTACAATATCCCTATTTCCGCAACCCCTTCTAAACCCAGCCCTGACTTCTGGCAGTTCTCTGCTGATGTGCTGTTCCAGTCGTTTTTGGATAATCTTCAGCAGAATCTTGCTTGCATGTGAAATCAATGATACTGTTCTATGGTTTCCACACTCTGTTGGGTGTCGTAAGTGAAATAAGAGGATTTGTCATCAGGCCTAATCGGGACATAGTTAAGTGGCAGAATATCTACTTAAAATAGATTTAAGCCTTTCCCCCCCTTTTTAGTGGTTTTTAAAGTAGAAATAATTTTCATCTTAGAGGTTTTTAAATTGTTTTTTTTTTTACAATTCAGTGATTATTGGAAAGCTTTTGTTTTGATTTCACAATGAAGAAGAGTTTTACAAATATATTGGTAACCATTTGTTTTATATTGATATGACTTATACATGTTGACGAAGCAGTAGTCGGCAGGTAACAAGCTGGTTAAAAAGAAAAATAGTGACATCAGAAGAAAACAGCAAGGTGTTTTTCTAATTTCTATGTAAGGAAAAAGGCAAGTTTTATAAACAAGACATACACGATACAATTTCTACCTTGATATATGCTCTTGTGACCTTTGCACATTACTTCACTTCCTTGAGTTTGAGTTTTTCTTTGTAAGAGGGAAATATTACAAGCATTTTAGAGATTCATATTGTAGGCGTTTTTTAAAATTGTGATTTTAACAACAGTTTACAGAAAAGTTGGCTTTTCATTCATCCATTGTTTTCATCCCTACATCCTCATACTCATTCATTGTTGCATGATTTCCTCCCTTCTTTCCTAGTCCACTTTGCTGTGCACCTCTTATTCTGGACTGTTGTCATACAAATAATGCCTAATCATATATTTTAAATAATTCTTTTTTTCATCTGTTCCAATGCAGTGTTCATTATTCATCCCCTCTTTTCTTAGTTTCCCCCGGACCCTATGGCAGTCCTGTTTTATAACAGTGGTGTATTGTGCAGTGTTTGTCCTTTTGTCACTTAGATATTTCACTCAGCATAATGTCTTCCAGGGCCATGCATGTTGTGTACTATTTTATGAGTTTATTGTTTTTCGATGCTGCATAGTGCTCCATGATGTGAAGATACCCTAGTTTGGATTTTGGGGTTTTTTTTTAATATTTAATTTTATTATTTTGTATGTGTACCGTCAAATCAGATCAGATTGGTACAGAAGGAGATTGCCCTCTCCCCCCTCTAGCAGAGCATCTGGTGGATTTGAACCGCTTACCTCTTGGATTGCAGTACAGCTTCTTGCCACTAGGCCACCAGAGCTCCCTAATTTTTCTATCCATTAATTTGTTGATGAGCACTTAGGTTGCTTTCATGTCTTTGCTATTGTGAATAACACAATAATAAACATGGATGTTCATACATCTTTTTGGGTAGCAACCCTGTTTTCTTTAGGGTATATTCCTACTAGTGAAATTGTGGGGTCAAATGAACACATTTGTATATTTAAATCTCTTCACCTATTCGTTTCCTCCAGACGAGTTCATAGAATTCTTTTACTTAAGGATAAGTCCTATAAAATGTTTGTGCTATCAGCTCCTGAAATTACTTGAAGCAAGTGGTGCAGCTCTTTCCCAAATCATGTTGACAACAATAGTGATGACCATTATAACTAATACTTATTCCTTTATTATGTGCTAAAATGAGTCCAAGCACTCTATAGGCTTTATTTCTAAATTATACCCCCTGCTCCATTTTTAGCTTTGGCCGTAACTACCTCAAATAGATGTTAATTAAGCATAATTATCACTACATTAATAAATAAATAGTTGTTATTATGTTACCATTATGTCTGAACCAACCCATTTATTGGGTTTTCAGAGGCAGTAAAATTGCACAAGAAAAGACAGTATTGCCCACCTTTATCCTATAGAGCAGCTGGTGGATATGAACCATGTACCTTTGTGTTGGCAGCATAGTTTATTACCACTGAGTCACCAGAGATCACTAATAAGTGTTGTTGTTGTTGTTGTTGTTGTTGTTGTTGTTGTTGTTAATTGCTTTGGAGTCAAGTACGACTACTAATGACCCTATGAACAAAAGGCCTGAAGCCCCTCTACAGCTATTAGTTTCCAGAGGCATATTGTTTAGGAAGTGGAGCCACGCCTGCTCCCAAACTTGTCATAGAATATTAATGGTTGAGTCCCCTCTGATGGATAGCAACCCTATGTACAGCAGCTCTAAACACTTCCCTGTCCTGAGCCAGTCTCACTAATTCTGACACAGACCCCCATTGCCCCAGTCACTATATCAGTCCGTCTCATCCAGGGTCTTCCTATCCTGCGCTGTCCACACTCTTCCAAGCATCATGTCCCTTTCCAACGATTGGTCCCTCCTGGCCACATGCCCCAGGTATGAGATGGAACTTCACAATTCTAGCCTCCTAGGAGAAACTTGGTTTCATTCTCTCCAAGACAGATTTACTTGTTTTCTTTGTAGTCCATGGTATGTTCAAGACTCTTTCTTCTTCAGCACCACAGCTCGAAGGCATCTATTCTTCTTCTTTCATCCTAAGTCATTGTCCAACTCTCTGAAGGGTAACAAGTAATTGAGAAGACCATGTCTTGTATTAGGCACACTTTTGTTTCTAGACTGACATCCTTGCTCTTTAACACTCTGGAGAGGTCCATGACAGCAGATTTTCCCCATGCAATTCGTCTTTTGATTTCCTGACTGCTGGTGTTAAGAATGTTGATTGTGGATTTGAGCAGGCTATAATTGCTAACAAACTCAATTTCTTCTCCATCTAATACGGTGCTGCCAATTGGCCCAGTGGTGAGAATCTCTGTCTTTTTGATGTTAAGCTTCAGTCCATATTGAAGATTATAGTCCTTGACCTTTTGCTTCAGGTCTTCAGTTTCTGCAAGCAAGGCTGTATTATCTGCATATCGTAGGTTGTTAATGAGTCTTCCTCCAGTCTTGATGCCATGCTCCTCCCTCCTGAATGATCTGTTCTGCCTTCAGACTGAGAAAGTATGGGGATAGGATGCATCCCTGACACACTCCTTTTCTTATTGTGAACCACGCAGTGTTTCCTTGCTCAGTTTTGGGGACTGCTTCTTGGTCAAAGTATAGGTTTCATGTAAGTACAATCAAGTGTTCTGAGATTCCCGTTTTCCTCAAGGTTACCCACAATTTATTGTGATCCACACAGTCAGAGCCTTTGCATAGTCAATGAAACACAGATAGACATTCTTTTGGTACTCTTTGCTTTCTGCCAAGATCCATCTGACATTGGCAATAATATCCCTAGTGCAACAACCTCATCTAAACCCAACTTGTGTTTCTGCTAGTTCTCTGTTCCAGTCGTTTCTGGATAATTAGTATTAGCAGCAAGATTTTAACCCAGCCATGCTTTCTTCGAATCTAGCCTCTTAACTACTTTTTTTCCCTGTAACCCTTATTTTTTTTTCTATAATTATATTTTATTAATTTTTACAAACATTTACAGAGATTTTGGGCTTCCACTCATTCATTGTTGCACTATTCTCTCTACCCTCCTCCCAGTTTGTTTTTGTCCAAATGCCACAGTGCTTGTCAAAGCCAGTTCTGATTAATCTTCTTTGTCAGTGTATCCTTTGCCATTCCCTATCACTCCTCCCTGAGAGAGACTTCACCCTGAGTCATAAGGAAAAGGGGACGGCGTATTCTCTTAGCTACTTCCTGCTGAAAAGGGACGCTGTGGGTTTCAGGGTGAAGATCTTCTCTCACTACTCTAAAGGGCCCCTTTGGCAGTAGGAAACACATAGACTATTATGGAGATTGATTTGATTTTGGAATTCAGATGCACTCTTATTGATTGTGCTTGGCTGTACATGTACATATCCTTCAAGATGTATCATGGGGTGTTGCAACCTAGAAGACACATATTTGACTAACAAGTTATAAGTACATGAGTCCAAAAATTATGGAAAAGTAAAAGAAAAGATTCTTTCATTGTTTTACAAACCCTCCCCCAGGTCCCCTCCACCATGCAGCCCTCGCTCTAGTCTCCTGTGATGACAGAAATACCCAGTTACATCTCTCTTTTAGACGGTTCTCTCCCTCCTCTGTTTCAGTGCAGTATACATTATTGAACCCATCTTACTCAGTCTCTCCCCAACCCCAAGGACAGTCCCATTCTCTGTAACCCTTATTAAACCTTATATCCTCTTTTTCCATTTAGAAAATAAACTCAGATTCCTTGTTGTTGAGTTAGAACTGATGTATAGCTGATGCACCAGTTAAGTTTTCTGAGGCTATAAATTGTGCAGGAAGAGATTGCCCATTCAGGTGATTCCAGCAGTGGCAACCCTGTGTGTGTCTGAGCAGAGTGGAATTGTGTTCCGGAGGTTTTATCCCCTCATTGCTTTCGAGTCAGAATCAACTCATAGCTGTCCTTCCCTTGAGTTTTGCAAGGTTGTAAATCTCACGGCATCTTTCTCTCAGAAACACTTGTCAATTCAAACTACCAGAAAGGTGCTACCTAAGAGTTAAAGGCAAGGCTCCCTACAGGCTATGCCACCAGAGCTCCCTGTTAAATCATTTAAAGAGACGGGGTTTTAAAAAATATAATTAGTACTATTTTAAATGCTTCAAGAGAAATATGGGCAATCTCCAATGTGATTTATAACTTCTGAAAACTCGCTGGGAGGTTAGTAGGCCCTGATTCACTGGAACATAACAACATAACAATTATAGTTATATACACAAAAGGAATCAAAGAATGCTGGAAAGTACAGGTATTTCTTGTATTTCATCTCTTAACAGATTGCCATCTAGTGTCTACATAAATATTCCTAAAGGCCTAATTTTAATATATTAAAATTAAATTATATTAAAATGGGCAGACCCATTGTATTTTTACATAGTATAAGATGTAAGGAATTTATTTTTGTCTTATCACAAATTTTTGTTATCACTATTTTTTTATGTTGGTTCTGATTCCCTTCCCTGTAGAGAAAGATACAATTTCTTTCAAAGAAAAATGTTAATCTCATCTAATGCCATACACTTGCTGAATGATATTCTTGATATCCTCCCATAGCTCATCTTGTCTTCACTCATTAGTGTTCAAGGCCTCTAACCTGTTCCTGAGATGATTTTGACATTCAGGTGCGATAGACTCTAGGTCATATTTTGGTTCCTGTGGATTTTATTTCATTCTCCCTAGTTTCAGCTTGAACTTGCTTATAAGTAGTTGGTGGTCTGTTCCACAATCAGCACCTGGCCTAATTTTCACAACTGATAGTGAGCTTCTCCAACGGATCTTTCCACAGATGTAATCAATCTGATTCCTATGCATACCATCAGGTGAAATCCATGTGTATAACCTGTATTGATGTTTCTTATACAACGTATTTGCAATGAATAAATCGTTGATTATGTAAAATTCTGTCATTCTATTTGAGCTTCATTACTGTCACCAAGTCCATGTTTTCCAACTACTGATGCTTCTGTTCCCAACTTTTGCATTCCACTCACTCATTATTAATGGCTGAAAGCAGGGAATGCCAGAGGAATGTCTGTGTTTCATTGATTATGCAAAGTCATTTGACTGTGTAGATCACGACAAACTGTGGCTGACTCTGAGAAGAATGTGAATCCCAGAATACTTAATTGTGCTAATGTGAAAACTGTACTTAGACCAGAAAGCAGTGGTCAGAACAGAGCAAGGAAACACGGCATCATTCAAAATTGGGAAGGGTTTATTCCAGGGATGTGTCCTATCTCCGTACCTTTTCAATCTATATACAGAACAGATTATCCAGAAGGCTGCACATTATGAGGAGAAATGTGGCATCAGAATTGGAGGAAGATCAACAGTCTGTGTTAGACACATGACACAACCCTGCGTGCTGAAAGTTAGGAGGACCTGAAGTGCTTGTTGCAGAAGGTCAAGGACTGCAGCCTTCAATATGGATTGAAGTTCAACATTAAGAAAACAAAAATTCTCACCACTGGGACAATTGGCAGCATCATGGTAGAAGGTGAAGAGATTGAGATTGTTCACAGCTTTAGTTTGCTTGGCCCCACAGTCAACACTCTTGGCACCAGCAGTCAGGAAATTAAAACACATATTGTGATGGGGAAAGTCTGCTCTCCGAGACCTCTCCAAAGTACTGAAAAGCAACGATGTCAGTCTGGAGACTAAGATGCTTCTGATACAGGCCATGGTTTTTTCAATCACTTGCTGTAAGTCAGAGATCTGAACAAGACTAGGGATGATAGGAGAATTGATGCCTTTGAGCTGTGATGTTGGCAGAAAGTATTGAATATACCATAGACTGCTAAGAGAATAAACATATTCATCCTGTAGAGGGTTAAACCACGTTGGTCCTTGGGGGCAAGGATTCTCACGCTTTGTCTGACATACTTTGGACATGTTGCAAGAAACAACCAGTCCTTGGAGAGGGATGTCATGCCTGGGAGATTGGAGGTATAGCTCAGGAGAGGAAGACCCTTGATGAGATGGATTGATTCAGTGACTGGGGAATTGAGGGTAGGTGTGTCAGAGACAGTGAGAGTGGCACAGGATACAGCAGGTTTAGGATTGTTGTACATAGGATCGTGATGAGTTGCAGGAGACTCAAAGACACATAACAATGCCATACATTTTTGGAGTTTTTTGGTTTTTGGTTTGGTGTGGTTTTTATTCCACAAACAAGATGTTTTCTTTGCTAAAGAAATGCCTTTTACCATTTTTCTCAATTAAAAAAAAATAGGCCCTCTATAAATTAATATACCAAATTCTTTGTCATTTTTCTTTCAAGAAATTTATATCATAAACAAAAGAAAAGGGAAAAAGTAATTCCTAGAATTTAACACACTTCATTATTTAGAGGATGTGCAGTTGATATGTGCTTAGCTGAGATACACTTACGGTTACTACAGTGTCTGCTAATAGTTATTATTTATTGAATATTTACCATACACCATGTTCTTTCCCAGGATCTTTTTACACATATTTAATCCTCCCAATAATCCTGTGAAGTATATTCTATTATTGCTATTTAAGAGATGGGGAAAATAGAATATGGAGCTAAAAATAACTTTATTTTTATTAAATGGTTGTTAAGAACCAGAATTTGGACCCTTTTAACCAAGAAATGATATCAATTACGTGTTAAATAGTTCTTTTTATGACCTCCTCTGATGATATAGCTACTTTTTTTAACAACTTGCTGTAATGATAAAGTAGCCCATGGATTGCATATGTCTAATGTAGGACAACTCCTACTTGCTCCTTAAACCAATTCTGTCTTCAAAGAAAATGTGAAACAAGAAAAGAGTCCAAAGTTTTTAATTTGGCAGATTCAGCACAATACCTGCTATACAAAATAGGAAAAATTGCAGGTCTGTGAAGCCCTTGAATGGGAGCTCAGAAGAGACATACATAAGCCTTTTTCAGGACCCTGAAGCATGAGATTGGATTATTGACAGGACTGTAGAAGATCGATGATATATTTGGCTCCAGTTTTTGAGCTGAATTTCATACTGTGTTCAAAATTTAAGAGCAAGAGATTTGTTTGCTGTACGAGTTATACATTGCCCTTCTTCTGTAATAAGTAGATTACATTTTTCTAGCATAGGAGCAATCTTTGCAGATCATCACTGTAACTTTAACATTTGTAATCTGTTCTAGTGGTAGCATATCCTTAGCCGTAACTGAACTGGGCTTGAAATGGTTCGAAACCCTGACAAGTGTTGAAAGAAACTGTCAGGAATGATTCTTACTTGTAACCGTGTACGTGTGTTAGAAAGTGATGTTTGGAGCAGATTATTTGTAATATAAATTCAGTGAAAATGGAATCCTTTCCTGATTTGAATTCCTAGAAATAACTGTGACTTTACCTGTTTCCTTATAAATAAAATATGGATTATAAAATTTGAAAAAGCTATTTTAATGATTAATATATATCTATACATCTGCATATGCTTATTGAATTAGCCTATATATAAATACATATACAAAGTCTAGTATAGATCCATGTTGGTGGTGGTGGTGGTGTGTACCCTAGAGTCAGAACTGATCTAAAGAGTTTTCAGAGGCAATAAATCACACAGGAGGAGATTGTCCATCCATCTATCTCAGAGCAGCAGGTAGGTTCAAACCATATGCCTTTGGGATTACAGCACAACTTCTTACCACTAAGCCAACAGTGTAGGGGATTAACTGTTTCAAGGATAAATTGTGTATTAATCATCTAATTCAATCAACTTCCTTAGAAGCAAGGATGGTGAAACTTCACCTCATGTACTTTAGGCATGTCAGGAGGGAGCAGTCCTTGGAAAAAAGACATCATGCTGGGAAAGGTGGAGAGTCAGAGAAAGAGCAAGGTCTTAAACAAGATGGATTGACAGAGTAACTGGATTGAGTACCAGTGGACTCAAGCATATCCGAGATCATCGGGATGGGGCAGGATAGGGCAGGGTTAGATCTGTTCTTCATGGGTCACTATGAGTTGTAGTAAACTCAAGGACACTTAACAGCATCCTGTAGCATTCTCATTACCACAGTATCCCCTGATAGTTCCAGAGCTGAACTTAAATATTTTATTTGCTTGAGTTCTTGTATTTTCTGAAAACATAAGGATATTTCATATGGGTGACTTCATGCTGACTCAAATCCTTTATATTTTGAAAATATTATCTTCTAATTTTAAATAACCATTTGGCCTAGTACATAATTTTAACATAATATTTTTATCTACAGATTGCCCACGGACTCCAGATACTCCAAATAGTGACCCTCGTTGTTCTACTAGCAGTAATAGATTGATGGCCTTACAAAAACAATTGGATATAGAACTTAAAGTAAAACAAGGTGCAGAGAACATGATACAGATGTATTCAAATGGATCATCAAAGGTAAGTACTGTAAATATATGTAACTATATAAGTAGCCTATTGTCCTCATTGTTATGTGCTGTGGAGTCAAATTTGTAATTTCTAAATGAATGTATGTACATATTGATGAAAGTAATTGTTTTCTCACATTTGTAGTTTGAAAACTAATCAACAGTTTTCATAAACTTCTATTTTTTGCTTAAAGAGCACCAAAAATACCTTCATATATGCCATACCAAAAAAAATTGCTCAAGCCTCATTTAATTTGTGAAACAGTCCCACGAAACAACCTTTACTGCTAACATTCAGCTTCTATAGATATTATATGGTCTGTGTCCTGTAGTTTTTATTTTGAGCTATACAAAAGACTTTATAAAACACATTAACCAATTGTATTGAAGGAGTTTATTTTAACTTGATATGTAATTACATTTAAAAAAATTAGTGTTTTTAAAGCTGGATTAAAAATCATATTTGGTGCACACCCATGTTTATTGTGGCTTTGTTCACAATAGCAAAGAGTTGGAAACAACCCAAGTGCCCATCAACAAATGAATGGATCTTGAAGCTCTGGTATATTCACACAATGGAATACTATGCTGCATTGAAAAACAAGGAACTCATGAAATATTATACAAAATGGGTGACCCTGGAGAACATTATGCTGAGTATAATATCTCAGTCACAAAAAGACAAATATTGCATAGGGTCACTGTTGTAAAATGGGACTGACATTGGGGTTGACGGGAGTCTGAGAAAGGGGATAAAGATGTCTACTGCATTGAAACAGATGAGGGAGAGAACTGTTTAAAACGGATATATGATTAGGTATTTTCTTTTACGTTTCAAGGAGAAGAGCGAATGGGGTGGGGAGGGAGAAGTAGGTAGGGAGAAAAATGCAACAATGAATGAATGGAAACCCTAAGTCTCTGTAAACTTTCATTAAAATTAATTAAAAAAATTATGGGGAGGGACACACACACAAAAAAATCTTATTTGATTTTTTTTATTCCTGTAACTCCCCTTACCACTGTTAGTCTGTCATCAATTTATCTACTAAATGCATGGTTACGTTACTTTTAACCCAAAGCAACCTAGTACTTAGCTACTGTTTACCTTCAATTCAGTCTGTTAATAACCATGGCCTTGTTTTTGCCTCCTTCATTGTACTGCAGAGAAGCAGCCTTTTGGCTGGCAATGTAGCAGCACCAGAAACTCAACATAAAGGAAACAGAAAACATACAGTAGGACCAAGAGGCAACAACTGAGAAGTAGATGAAAGATTGAAGTTGTGAAGAATTTATTCCACTTTCATTGATAATCCATGCCCATATAATAGTCAAGAAATCAAATGATATATTGCATTGGGAAATCTGAAGAAGACCTCTCTAAAGTACTAAAAAAATAAGTCCCCACTTTCAGTATTAGTTAAGATGCACCTGATCCAAACCGTGCTATTCTCATTCACCTCGTTGGCTTATGAAAGTTAGACAGTGGGAGGGGAAAACTGGAGAAGAATTAATGCATATTTTTAGGTATTCCAAGTAGAAAAAAAGAATACTGAATGTGTCATGGCCTACTAGACTATAAAACAAATCTTAAGGAAAAGTCCAGCTAAAGTTCTCCTTGGAAGCAAGGATAGCAGGACTTCATCTGACATACTTTATGCATGTCATCAGGAGAAACCAGTTCTTGGTGAATGGCATCATACTTGGTGTAATAGGGTTCAACAAAAAAGAGAAACTTTCAGTGAGATATGATGACATAGAATGGCTATAGTTATAGACTTAGGCACAGCAGAAATTTTGAGCAAAGTGCACCATCAGGTAGGGTTTTGTTCAAAGGTTCAAAGCCAACTCCATCGCACCTAACAGCACTTGTCAGTTTCATGCTTTCAATAATTTGATGTCTATGTGATAACTGGGCCATGTTTACGCAGAAATAAAATTGGGCTGTCTGATTGCAAAATATATTTAAACCTTTCAAATTTTTGAGTTTTAGAATACTAAGTTTTAATCTTAATCCAGTTTCATCTCCAAGAAATACAAACTATATTTCAAATCTTTAATTTGGGTGACATTTGTAGTGACATGGCGTGGGACCAGGTAGATGCAGTGATTTTACCTCAGTGAAAAGAGGTCAGCAGTGGTTCAGTGGTAGAATTCTCACTTTCTATGCAGGATACTAGGTTTGATTTCTGACTAGCACAGCTTGGGTTCAGTCACCACCAGTGTCAATGCTGCTATGATACTAAACAGGTTTCAGGAGAGCTTCAAGAATAGGATAGTCTAGGAAGAAAGTATTAGTAATCAGTCATACACTTCCAAAAATCTGCCTGTAAAATGCAGAGCCTGGCAGCGCTTTCTTTTATAGTGCTGGAAGTGGCCAAATGTTGACAGCCAACTCAATGACTATTAATACCATAATAATACCACAATACCATAGTGATAAGAATATAAATATTAAATAATATTCAACAATTTACTTTTACTGTGGATAAATATACCTATGTTGGTGCTTAATTTTATTTACATACTATTTCTTTTGTGAATAAAAGCCTACCAGAGTTTCAGACCTTCTAACTCATCAAACCAAGAGATGGCAATAACTTCTGGCCCTTCCTACTTTTCTTTCTGTATTTGTTCTTGTGGCTGCTGGAGCCAATTGCCACAAAATAAATAGCTTAAAACAACACAGACTTGTTATCTTCCACTTTGTAGTTAATAAACTCTGGTACCATAATGACTAAGCACTTGGCTGCTAATGAAAAGGTGTAGGGTTCAGACTCACTGACAGATCCACAGAACAAACGACCTGGTAATCTGCTCCTAGGTTCCAACCTAGGAGACAATGAGGGGCAGTTCTACTCCGTGCTAAAGGGATAGAAGTAGGGCACTCAAAGTCAGAATTGACGATACAGTTCACAGCAACTTTGTTGTTAAGTCTGAATTACTTTTCACTGGCTTAAAATTATGGTGTCAGTAGGGCAGCATTTCCTTATGGAGGTTTTAGGAAAGAGCCTATCTTTTCTATCTTTTTGAGACTGCCCTTATTCCTTGGTTTATGACCCCTCTTTCCCTATCATCAAAGTCAGCAGTATCTTGGTTTTTTTTACATCACATTACTTTGACTACCAGTTCTGCCTCCCCTTTTCACAGTTAAGGATGCTTGAGATTATTTATACTGGCCCAACTCATATCTTGTTTCCATTTAATTGGCTGTGACTCAATAGCAACCCTATGAACAAAAGATCTGAACCTTGCCTTGTCCTTCCCATCTTCACAATTTCTCATATGCTCAGGCTCTTTGTTACAGTCACTGTATCAGTCTATCTTTTGATGACCACCTTCTCAGAGAGACACTTCAGCCTGCCTAGTATAATGCCTTTTTTCCAAGAATTGGCCCCTCCTGACAACAGGCCCAAAATATGTGAGACAAAGTTTCTTCACTCTCCTTCCCTCTAAGGAGCACCTTGGTTGTACTTCTCCAAGACAGATTTATTTCTTCTTTGGGCAGTCCATAAGATGTCTTGTATGCTTCTCCAACATCGCAATTCTAAGGCATCCCTTTTTCTGTCTATCTTATTCACTGGCCAACCTTCAGATACATAGAAATAGAAAGCAAATGGAAGTACAGAGACTTGGACCAAGTACATCTTGGTACTTAAATTGACATACTTGCTCTTTAGCACTTTAGAGAGGTCCTTGACAATAGATTTCTTCAATGCAACACTCCTTTAGATGTCATGACTTCTGGGTGTTAATTGTGGATCTAAGTAAAAGAAAATCATTGACAACTTCAGTCTCTTTCTTTACTCATGATGATGTCTGTTGGTGCGTTGGTAAAAAATTTTGTTTTCTTGATTTTGAGATAGAATCCATATTGAACTCTATAGTCTTTGATCTTCACAGCAAGTACTTCAAGTTCTCTTAACATTCTGTAAGCAAGGTTGTATCATATGTATAATGTAGGTTGTTGAGTCTTCATCCAATCCTGATGCCACATTCTTCTTCTCTAGACTCTTGAATTATTAGTTCAGCATACAGCTTGAAACCATGATAATGTAGATAATGTTCAGATAATGTAGAATACTCTATATTATAGGGACAATTAATTAACAACCATAATTCCATCTGCAACATTAATTTCATTTTTTCTGTGTAAGGTTGCACATTCATAGGCTTTTGGGAATAGGACACAGACATCTTTTGAGGGGTGCTAGTATTTGAAAACCAAGTGACTGGTGTGTGTACCATCAAATCATATTTGATGGGTACAGGAAGAGATTGCCTCCTTCTCCAGCTATCATCTGGTGGATTTGAACTGCATACCTCTGGGATTACAGTGCAGCTTTTTGCCACTAGGCTACCAGAGCTCCCTACAAGTATGTCATTTGAGGACTAAAATATACTTGACTGCCAAACCATCTTATTTTCGGTCTCCTCATACAGAGCACAGGTGTTGTAGTCTGTAGTGAGTTATGCTGTTAAACTAAAGGTTGCTTTTCTCTAATGGTTCAAATCCACCAGACATTTTGAAGGAGAAAGAGGAGCCTTGCGATTTACAGTTCTGGAAACCCAATGAAGGGTCAGCTGTAAGTTAGACCCAGTTCTGCAGCAGTGAAAGAAAAGAGAGATGTAGGAAAATGGGACAATTAATGAAGAAGAATGAAAAAGAATGTATTCTAACAAAGGTTTTGACAGACAATATTTAATATAACTTGGATTGCTAGAAGAATAGGATCTCTGGTGGCTTGGTGATAAGGAGTTGTGCTACCAGTCTGAAGGTTTGAGGTTCAAATCCACCAGCAGCTCTGTGGGAGAAAGATGGGGAGTCTCCCCCTGGGGGAATTAAATCCCTCTGAAAACCCATAGAAGAGTCAGCTATGGGTTAGTTCTCAATGAGTGATACATAACATCAACTAGAAAAATGAACCAATTTGGCTTGGAAGTCACACAACCAGAATGATCCTCTTTTTTTTCATTGTAATTTTAATGAAAGTTTACAGCAAAGTTGGATTTTCATTCTTTCCTTTGTTGCACATTTCCCTCCCTAACCCCATCAATATTCAGTGTATTCATTAACTTTTTCAGTTGTTTCTTTTTTGAATGTTACTTGAAAACTCAAAATATTTTCTCTACATATATGCTTAGATTTTCAAATTCCTTTTTTCTTTCTTTCTTTCTTTGTTTTATTTTTTAAAATAGGATCGGAAACTCCATGGTACAGCTCAGCAAATGCTCCAGGACAGCAAGACAAAAATACAAGTCATAAGAATGCAGATTCTTCAGGCAGTCCAGACCAATGAATTGGCTTTTGATAATGGTAATGGACTAGAGATAAATTGCCAGCTTCCTCTGTTATTATTGTCAGAAATGTATTAAAATACAGTATTCAACACACGTGTTAAAGAGGCAGTTCAAAATTAAAGAAGAGAAGTCATTATATTTTTTATTTGTGTTTTACACTCTTTACAAAATATATACATATCTTCAAATATTTGCTCCTCCTATTTAAAGGAAATAATCCATTTGGAATTATTTTTTTATTTTGCTAGGCTTTTAGATACTTAAAATGGATATTTTTATTAAAAATGTGTTGTTCCTTTATGTAGTGTTTTGTTTTTTTTAAGTTCCAGAGGGAATCTTTAAGATTAGTTGTTAAAAGTGTAAGTAGAAACTGTTTCAAGCTCAATTATATAGTTAAAAAAATTTTTTAGATACCTGATAGCTAAAATGGAAAACTGAATTTCATCATTTTATTTATTAAATACAATACTGTTTCAGTGTTTTTTTCTTTAAGGATAAATTTTGTATTAATGTTACGAGAATTGGTTACTTTTTCCTTAAGTTTGTTGTTTGTTTTTTCCCCATTTAGCAAAACCTGTGATAAGTCCTCTTGAACTTCGCATGGAAGAATTAAGGCATCATTTTAGGATAGAATTTGCAGTTGCAGAAGGTGCAAAGAATGTAATGAAATTACTTGGCTCAGGAAAAGTTACAGACAGAAAAGCACTTTCAGAAGTAATTTTAAATCTAACTTTTCATGTATTTACTAAGTAAATTACTCAAAGAATGTGATTATTCATATGGTAACAATTGTCTTTCCTGTTTAAGGCCCAAGCAAGATTTAATGAATCAAGTCAGAAACTAGACCTTTTAAAATACTCATTAGAGCAAAGATTAAATGAACTTCCCAGGAATCATCCCAAAAGCAGTGTTATAATTGAAGAGTTATCGCTTGTCACGTCACCAACATTTAGTGCACGTCAAAGTACGATATCTACCCAAAACCAATATAGTACACTATCTAAACCAGCAGCATTAACAGGTATGTAGCTTGTATTCCTTGTGGGTTCTTCGATCCATGTCTAGTTTTGTTTAAATAAACTGAGGTGAGAAGTGCGAGATAGGGTGTTACACAGCTTGTTTTAAAACTGGTAAAATACCCATAAAAATTTACCTTTTAAACTATATAAGTCTGTATCATTTAGTACATTCATGTTGTTGTGTAACTGTTAATACTTTCTGGCTCCAAAACATTTTTATAGCCCAGTAGGAAAACCTGTACCCACTCAGAAGTCATTCCTCATTTCTCCTTTCGTATAGCCACTGGTAACCACTAACTAAGCTATTTCTGTCTCTGTGAATTTGTCTATTCTAGATACTTTATATAAATGGAATCATACCATACTTGACATTTTATGCCTGACTTCCTTAATGTTTTAAAAAATAAATTTGTATTAGCATATCAATACTTCATCCTTTTTTATAGCTGAATTATATTCTGTCATGGTTATACAACATGTTTTTGTGCTTAGGAGGAGAAATAAGTTTGTAATAAAAAATTTTTCTCTTGGGCATTTAACTACAGAAAAACTACCAAGCTATTCTCTAAATGATTGCACTGCTTTACATACTTAACAGTAACATGAAGGTTTCAATGATTAAGAGCTTGGCTGCCCACTGAAAGGTTGGTGCTTTGAATTCACCAGCATCTGTACAGGAGAAGAGAACTGGCAGTCTGCTTCCATGAAGGGTACAGCCTAGGAAAGCTTTGGGCTCAGTCTGTTCTACTCTTAATCTTTTTTTGAAAAATGTCTGTTCAAGTTCATATTCAAATTAGATTGCTTGTCTTTTTGTTGGTTAGTAAATGTTCTTAATATGCTGGGCATTTATAACCTTATCAGAAAAACAGGTTTTTTAGTTATTTTCTCCTTTAAAGCTTTGTCATTTTACTCTGGATATTTGTTGCATTAAAATTTTATACTTTTTTGTTGCATTGGATGTTTTGTTTTACTATCGTAACAAATAAGTGCTAAATCCAAGATCATGAAAATTTACCTCTATTTACTCCCAAAGAATTTCTAACCTCCTATATTTTAGTCTCTGATCCATTTTTCATTGATTTTTATGTGTGGTATGTATTAAAGAGTTTATGTTCATTGTTTTGAATGTAGCTATCTAGTTGTTCAGCATTGCTTGTTGAAGATACTGTTTTTCTCGCCTCAGTGATTTTGCCCCTCTTGTTTCTTTAAAAAAAAAAAATTGAAGGAAAGATGAGTGGCTTTCTTACTGGTGGACTCACACTTCTGTTCCTTTGATATGTATGCCTATCTTTGTGCCAGTACTACATTGTTTTGATTACTGTTGCTTTGTAGTAAATAATGAAATTAAAAGTGTGAGTCTTCCAGCTTCATTCTTCTATTTGAAAATTATTTTACTATTCAGAGTCTCATGCAATTCCATGCAATTTTACATTCTGCTAAATATTCTGGTGAGTTTTTCACAGAAATTACAGTGAATATGTAATCTCTTTAAGAAGTACTGCCATCTTCACAGTATTAAGTCTTGCAGTCCATAAACCCAATAAGCTATCTTTACATTCATAACAATCTTCTTTCTTTTGGGAATGTTTTATGATTTTAAGAGTACAACTCTTCTACTTCTTTGGCTAGATTTATTCTTAACTATTTTATTCGTTATGATTGTAAAGAAAATTGTTTACAACTAACTGAAATTTTTATTTTTCCATTTTATTTTTTAAAAACTTTTTAAATTCTTCATAAGATTTTGTATTATATTTCACTTTTTTAATTCATTTTAATGAGCGTTTACATAGATTTTGTATTTCCATTTGTACTTTGTTTCCATGAACACTAAATGAAACAAAACCTTTTGCTGGCCTGTCAGTTTCTACTCAAAGTGACCCTATAGGACCAGCTTAGAAATGAATGATCCTGTAGAGTTTCCAAGACTATAACCTTTAACCTTTATGGAAGCATATTGTTTCACTTCTCTCCTTCAGAACAACTAGTAGTTTCCAACTACTGTGTGGTTCTCAGCAAAGTGCACTATCAAGGCTCTTTTATCAAGGTTTATTGCTTGGAGAGGGAAATACAGCTTATTTTTTCATGTTGAATCTTGTTCTTTCAGTTTTACTGATTTCATTTATTAGCTCTCTTAAGACTACTTCTGTAAATTCACTAATTTCTGCAATACAGGGCTACAACTAACTAATATATGTCATATGTCATCTACAAATAGAAATACTTCTTCCATTCCACTTGAATGTTGAGGTTTTTTAAATAAAAATTAGAACATATACTTAAATTTCATCCTTGCCTCTAGCACAGAACATTTAGTGGATATTTGTTACTGTTATTTGAGGATTAGGCAGGGGCTTTATTTTGTACTAGCTGTCTAAACATTGCCAATTCGTGACACACTGAACACAGTGTAAGTGGACCTGTACAGGCCAAACCAATACCACTTAAGGATCACCTGTAGATTGTGTGCAGATTTTTTTTCCCCCAAGGTTGGTCCTTGTGTTGTTCACGAAATAATTTTTAACAAATTTTAAATAATTTTCCATTTCAACATTAATGGAACAACCCTTACCTGGAAGTGCTCTTCCTAAAATGTAGTGCTGTGTGTACTACTGAGTGCTGGTATAGGGAGTTATGATGGCCTACTGGCATGAAGCTGCGCTGCAATCTTGAAGGCACATGGTTCAAGTCCACTAGCTTCTCTGTGGGAGAAAGATGGGCAGTCTGCTCATGTGCGATTAACTGCCTCTAAAAACCCACTGGAGGTCCAGTTATGGGTCAGTTCTGACTCTACTGTACACAACAACAACAACATACTACTAAAGTACCATTTGGTATTTCTAATATGCTAAAGTGACCTAACGGAAATTTTTCTTTTTCCATAAACACCTGTAGTATTTTTATGCTTAAGGAAATTGCATTTAATTAACTTTACAAATAAACAGTTGGAAATGAAGATAGTTTGCAATTCTAGTACCAGAAATACAAACTGGGTTTAGAAGAGGTTGTGGCACTAGAGACATTATTGCCAGTGTAAAATGGATCTTGGCATAAAGCAGAGTACCAAAAGAATGTCTGTGTTTCATTGATTATGTAAAGGCATTTGATTGTGGATCACAACAAATTGTGGCTAACCTTGAGGAGAATGGGAAACCCAGAACTAATTGTGCGTATGCAAACCTATACTTGGACCAGGAACAGTCCTCAGAACAGAGCAAGGAAACACTCTGTATGGTTCAAAACCAGGAAAGGAGTGTATCAGGAATGTTGTCTCCATACCTTTTCAATCTATATGTAGAAGAGGTCATTTGAGGAGCAGGGCTTTGTGAGGAGCAATGTGGCATCAGGATTGGAGAAAGACTCATCAACAATCTGTTATGCAGATGACATAGCCCTGCTTTCTGAAACTGAACAGGACCTGAAGCCCTTGCTACAGAAGTTCAAGGAGTGGATTGAAGTTCAACATCAAGAAGACAAAGATTCTCACCACTGGGCCAGTTGGCAGCACCATTACATATGGAGAAGAGATTGAGGTTGCTAATAATTACAGCTTCCCCAGCTGCACAGTCAGCACTCTTAATTAACACCAGCAGTCAGGAAATCAAAAGATGAATTGCGTTGGGAAAAAATCTGTTGTCATCGGCCTCTCCAGAGTGCTGAAGAGCAATGATGTCAGTCTAGATACAAAAGTGTACCTAATCCAGGCCATGGTCTTCTCAATTATTTGTTATGTTTTAGAGAGTTGGACAGTGACTAAGGATGACAGAAGAATTGATGTTTTCAAATTGTAGTGCTGGAGAAGAGTCTTGAACAAACCATGGGCTCGTAAGAAAAAAAAAAGGTCTGTCTTGGAGAGAGTGAAACCAAATTTCTACTAAGAGGCTAGGATTTTGAAGCTCCAGCTCACATACTTTGGTCACGTGGCCAGGAGGGACTGATATTTGGAGAAGGGCATCATGCTCAGAAGAGTGGAGGAACAGCACCCAAGAGGAAGACCCCAGATGAGATCGATTGATACAGAAACTGAGGGTTAGTGTGTAGACTGGCTCAGGACAGGGCACGGTTTTGAGCTATTGTACAGAAAGTCGCTATGGGTCGCAGGTGACTCGATGGCACATAACACCAACACCAACCACAATAGAAAAAGAATAAAAACCCCACACGTTTCTTTATTAAAGAGAAGAAATTCTTTCCTATGTTAATTATAACTACTAAATATGAATGTTAGATATAATACTAAATATAGAAAGGATGAGGATAGGACAGTGTTTAGTGTTTTTAGGGTCTTTATACCATTCTCAGTGACATCTAACAATAGCTAAATAGAAGTATTAATTTGCAGGTTAAGTTTCCTTGTTTCTGTTTTCCATGTTTATTGCAATAAACATATTATTTGACTTTCATTTTACCCTATTGTATGCTCTGTATGATTCTATAAATGATCAAGTATATAAGTATTCCATTTTGTTCCCTACTGACAGCTCTTGAGAGATACTCTTGCCTTTCCATAACATTTCTTCTGATTGCCTTATTGTGAGTTTTTATTTAATTTCTCTAATTATAATAAGAAAAATTTCCTCTGAAAAAATAGTTTATTATTTAAGCATATTCTTTCTTGAGGGTATTGTTTTGTGGGATTTATTTTAAGAAAATAGTTTAACAAATACTTAATTCTTTATAGTAAAAATAGGGTTTTTTTCTGTTTGCTAACAGGTACCCTGGAAGTTCGTCTTATGGGCTGCCAAGATATCCTAGAAAATGTCCCCGGACGATCAAAAGCAGCATCAGTGGTTCTACCTGGCTGGAGTCCAAGTGAAACAAGATCATCGTTCATGAGCAGAACGAGTAAAAATAGAAGTGGAAGTAGTCGAAATCTCCTAAAAACTGATGACTTGTCCAGTTCAGTAACAAAATTTTTTCACATAATTTATATAACAATTTAAAGAACTTTTATAAGACACTTAACATTGAGAACAGAGATGATTGAGAATATTCACAAAAAAACCTTTAAAATTAAGATTTCCACATTTTAACTTTACAATATAAAAAGCCACAATGACAGGAAAATAACAAAGGCAACAAAATTTACTCTATTAGAAGTATATCATAAAACCATGATATAAGGCATTAACTTTTACAAAAGGATGAAATATTGAACATTGTTCTTTATGCCAAATAAACATACACAAAGCTTATGAAAGCTGTATTTTAATATTGATATTTCTTGATCCCATAAATGGTTTTGGGACACTTCCAAACTAAACATTGATATTTTGATGATTACTGTAGAAAGCACTAGGAAGCTCTGGTGGCATGGTCTGTAGAGAGTTATGCTGCTAATCCAAGGCCATGCTTTGACATTTCTAATCCACCGCCTACTTTGTGGGAGAAAGATGGGTACTATTCTTCTCTGTCATTGACAACCTTGGAAGTCTGCTCAAAGGTCAGTTATGACTCTGATCTGGGTCAGTGACTATGAAAGAGAGAAACAACCGTATTTATTGATAGCAACCTGGTATCCCAATAATAAATGGAAGTGAGGTTTGTGGAAAATTTCCAGTAACATGTAAGAGGGTCACAAAATACTTTGAGGGTAGTAAATAAAAATGTATATTATGATAAAAATGTAGAATATGGGAGTGTGTCTCTCTGTAAAAAGAGAGAGGCTTTGGGGCATGTGGTGTTTTGTGAAAATACAGAACTAAGTTAACAATTCTTAATGTTGGAAATAGCAACTATAGAGGAGGACAAAGCCATCTCATTGATACTGATACACATACACAGTATTGCAGACACCTGCCACCAGCTCTATCTTTGACACATTCTAGTATAAACAGAGTAGGTAGCAGTTAATACATTTTTGTGGGGGTTTTGTTGTGTTTTTTTTTAAATACAGAGAACAATTCAGGAGACTTTGCAATTCGAAAGCTTCAGCATTAATTATGAAAACTCTTTCAAAGATTAATAAAAACTTGTTGCTATAAAAATAGTACTTGTATTTTTAAAAGTTATATATATTCTCATTTTAGATGATGTGTGCGCTGTTTTGAAGCTAGATAATACCGTAGCTGGTCAAACAAGCTGGAAACCCATTTCCAATCAGTCATGGGATCAGAAGTTTACACTGGAACTAGACAGGGTAAGATGAGAAACTTTTTTTCAAAAACCTTATTATATTTGTAATAATGTTTATTGTTTTGTGTGTCTTCCTAAGCATGCTGTCCTTCCACAAGAACTGATCCTTCCTGGCAACATGTCCTAAGTATGTGAGATGTAGTTTTAAAAGCCTTACCTCCAGTTGGACAGTGAATAGAGATGATAGAAAGAGAATTGATGCCTTTGAGTTGTGGTGCTGGAGAAGAGTGTTGAATATGGACTGCTAGGAGAACAAACAGATTTGTCCTGGAGAGGATTAAGCCAGAATGTTCCCTGGAGTCAAGGATTCTGAAGCTTTGTCTGACATACTT
>NW_006399974.1:560671-567918 GCF_000299155.1 Elephantulus edwardii | reverse complement strand
ATTGCTGTGGAGGCAGTAATTGAAAAGGAGGTTGCCTATCTTTCTCCAGCAGAGAAGCTGGTGAATTCAAACCGCAGAACTTTAAGTTGGCAGCACAGTTCCTTTCCACTAAACCACCAGAGCTCCCATAATTTTATACCCCAGTATCTGTGCCTGTTAGATCTGTCCAATCCAAAAGACAGAAAATACTGTAGAAGAAAATAGAGCAGAATGAAGTTGTGTAGTCTAAATTAACAAATTCTTGATAAATTTCTTTTTTAATTTCCCAAAATTACTTTTCCAAATGAAGGGGATATTATAGCACTCGTGTCCAACTAGTATATGCCTACTGTATATGCCTGCTCTTGTTGATCTTAAAATCAGTCTGTTCTCTGAATTCTTTTGCTTTTCATAATGGTGTTTGTCATGTTAACTGTGAGTCAGAAGAAATGAGATTGAGGCATACTCACTGCTATAAATTTTTTATTGTGTAGTCCATAAATGACTGTCAACCTTTCTGACACATTGTGTTTTTGAGGTTTTTTTGTTGGAGGTTTTTTTTTTTCATCATGGTTTGTTTCGGGGTTTTGGTCACTGGGTTTTTTTTTTCTGTGCTCATTTGCATAAATTAGTTTTTATTATAATCAAAGGTAGTTGTTTTGGTTTCTTTTGTGTATGCTAAGAGATTTTATTTATATAGATAGATAGATAGATAGATAGATAGATAGATATAGAGAGAGAGATATAGAGATATATATAGATAGATAGATAGATAGATATATCTACAAACCCCCATATTGAAAGTTGTTCTCTAAAAGAAATAATTTATTGCTTTGTTACTCTGAATGGAAAAACATCCCTTTTCTAGAAAATCTGGAAAAATAATCAGAAACTTGTAGTTTATAAGCAAAATATGCTTAGAATAGGTAAAGTAGAACCTACAACTTCAACTTCTCAACTATAGTCTACAAGGACTTATATTTAACAATCTGTTTTTTTTTTTTGTAGCAATCTGTTTTTCCACATCATTTTTTTTCTTTTTTTTTATTATTAATTTTAATAAACATTTACAGAGGTTTTGGATTTCCAGTCATTCATTGCCACACTTTTCTCCCTGCCCACCCCTCCCCATCAGGTCGCTCCCTTCTCCGAAAAGAAAAAGAAAAAAAAGAATTCCTTCATTGGTATACAATTCCCCCATCCCTTCCGTCCCACCTCCCACCCCGAGTACACTTCTCTGTGCAACCTTAATTCTGGATTCCTGTGCTAACCATCATTTTTAATGACTGCCTGACTCGTCAGCACCTACACAACAACACTCAAATGGCTCCCTGTCCTTGGTTTTAGGCCTTTCATGTTTCCTCTCATTTGATAATTTTTTTAAGTGTTAAAATGAATACATATCTTTCTGTATGAAGTCTAGTCTGAGTCTTCCCTTCTCCTCCTTGCTGGTGTCACTGGTTCTGCTTCCTGGTAATAATACTCTTGAGGAACAAATGACTTTTTAGCTGTTGGGCATATATGTGGCAGCACTGAGTAAATGTAGTTGTCTCCTTAAATAAACTGTGGGTCAAGAAAATAAGAAAGTTTGGCGTTGGTTTTTTGAGGCAAACACTTAAACATTCTTTAGCAGTAGATCAATTAAGTGATGCCAGGTGGCAAAAAGTTCCAGAAGCTTGGAGCTCTGATGGAGAAGACTTTCTGTAACTGTTCACCTGGATTGAGTGTTCCAAATTTTGTGTTACTTATATCTAAGAAATACCTTAGCTAGAGATTGATTAAATGCAAGTGCTTTCCTTTATGATAAAATGTATGTAGTTAAAAGTAATAATTAAGAGGCATTATAAAACAGTTTTAAAATGTACCTTCTCTGTGTAATATTTGTTTATTGTATTTGTATTTATATTTTTGTAATATTTTATTTGAGTGTGTCCAATGATGTCTTCTGTTTATTTTATTTTCTTTAATTATCCTAGTCACGTGAACTGGAAATTTCAGTTTATTGGCGTGATTGGCGATCTCTGTGTGCTGTAAAGTTTCTGAGGTTAGAAGATTTTTTAGACAACCAACGACATGGCATGTGTCTCTATTTGGAACCACAGGGTACTTTATTTGCAGAGGTAAAAAAATGAATTTTATTAAATTGCATAATTTCAATTGAACTAATACATATAGGGAACAGATAAAAAATGGAGACTGTTAGGCTAACAGACAGCTTAAATTTTTTTCTCAGTTGTGCTATTGAGTAGCTGTGTGACCTTGAGAAACCTTTATATTCTCCTGGTCAACTTTTTCATCTAGAAAATGAGATGGTTGGATTAAATTACATCTAAGATTACTTTATGCTTTCATATTTTAAAGTTTAGTGAATTTCATGAACAGTAAATACAGTGCTGTTTTTATGTCAACTTCATTGTCAATTTTCATCCTCACAGGTTACTTTTTTTAATCCTGTTATTGAAAGAAGGCCCAAACTCCAAAGACAAAAGAAAATTTTCTCAAAACAGCAAGGTACTTATTAAGAGTCAAATACAAACACAAAAAGTTTGGTGTTGTCTTAAATAATACTTTTTAAAAAGTGACGTCTATTCATACATTTTTGTTAGTTTTGCTTTTTTTTTTTTAAGTTCGTGTTATTTTTCAGCTTGCTATTAAGGAATATTTTAAACATCTATCATATTATCACATAAATAACGCACATCTATGTTTGCTTGCCAGCTACTCCTCACCTCATCTCCAAAACAAGATGTTTTTGTAAGCACAACAGTTTAATGTTTTGTTGAGGTTTTTTACAGCAGTATGTAAAAAAATTAGTAAAGCAGCACTTACACAAATACCTCTGTGGATATAAGAAGGCAAAACATAGAACGTATAAATTATTTGAGTAAAATAAAATATGTAAGAAAAAAGTATAGTGGACCATTATTTAATCGTGGTAAAGCCACAGCTAATTTTTTTTTTATTCATATACCCATCCGGGAGCTGTGGTGGCTTAGTAATAAAGAGTTGTAGTGCCAACACAAAGGCACGCGTTTTAAATCCACCAGTTACTCTGTGAAGAAAGATGGACAGTCAGCTCCCGTGTGATTTACAGCCTCTGAAAACGACCTGGAGGGTCAACTATTACTCAGTTCTCACAACAGTAATGAAAGGCAACATTATTAACATGACCATCTATTCACTATTTCTCTGAATTCTTGGAAGCAAATCAAGATAAAATACTGATTCATTCATAAATACTATGCTTTGTAAGAGACGGATTTTGTTTGTTCTTCATATAAGCTGAAGAATATAAATTTTTAAATTATGGCTTTTGGTAATACATAAAAGAAATGACTTATTCTATTTTCTTTATTCATAATATCCACAGGCAAGACATTTCTCAGAGCTCCTCAAATGAATATTAATATTGCCACATGGGGAAGGCTAGTGAGAAGAGCTATTGTAAATCATTCTGGCACCTTCAGCCCTCAAGCGCCTGTGCCTACTACAGTGCCAGTGGTTGACGTACGCATCCCTGAACTAGCACCCCCAGCTAGGTATCTTAAGTTTTTTTAACCATCTCTTATATAAAATAATTACTGTGACATTCTTTCATTTTGGTCACAGTAAATATTTTAAGTCTCATTTTTCAGAGTTGTATTTTGAAATTAATATTCTGCTTACATATTATAATTTAAATTCTTTCATTTTAAAGTTATTTAAAATACACACTTTTGTTTACTATTTTTTGGTGAATTACTTTATGTTCTTTAAGTGGTTCTACAGTAACCAAATTGGACTTTGATCTTGAACCTGAACCTACTCCGGCCCCTCTACGTGCTTCCTCTCTTGGAGAAATAGATGAACCCACTGAATCAAAAGTTATGGAAACACCAGGACAGGCAAGACATTTTAAACTTTATGTATTTCCTTCTCACTAAATGAATTAGCAATAAAATCATCATAGTGAATGAAGTATATCAATTAAAAATTTCCTTTGTGAACAGTGTACTTATGTGTATGGTTATTCTCAACTAAATTAGATTGACTTGACAAGCCTTGACGGGTTTGGTCACCTAAGACAGGAGAAGCATAGGCGCGTATTGCCTGACAGACAAGACACTTTGTCATTAAAATGCAGTTGATATGGAGCCAGATAATCAGTTAGTATCACTGTACTTAGTTAACATTTGTGTAGAACGTGATAGTAATGTTTTGTTTTTAATATTTTTTTTAAAAAACTGTAATATAAAATTAATCAAGAATGATTGTTCAAAGCCTGAATATTTTTTCATTCTTATTGACTTTTGAATGCCTTAACATCTTCCTTACTAAATGAATTTGTTGTATGATAGTTTTTATGGTAATGTGTATTTAATACTTTGCAGGATTCAGCAAGTACCTTTGATATTGGAAATGACAGAAATAGTATACTTCAGAAATCCCAGTCTGAGTATGATCGTGATAGTCCTCCATCAGGGTTAGATTATAGTTGTATTCGAGAACTTGAAGATAAAAGGTAAATAACTTATGTATAGTTTTGTTATGGTGTTTTTGGTCTCATGCTTAATTGCCTTTTTTTAAAAAAAATTGAAATTACTATTTTCAGATCTCAGCAAAGGTTTCAGTTTAACCTACAAGACTTCAGGTGTTGTGCAGTCTTGGGTAGAGGACATTTTGGAAAGGTAATATTTTGACGTTTTTGTTTTTTAATACCTATAAAATTAATAACTGAAAAATAATAATAATAATAATAATATTCATCTCACTTCAGGTGCTTTTGGCTGAATATAGACACACAAATGAGATGTTTGCTATAAAAGCCTTAAAGAAAGGAGACATTGTAGCTCGAGATGAAGTAGACAGGTTAGTGGGGTTTTTTAAATGAAATTCTTTTTTAATTTTCTCTTTTGATAATTAACTGGTTATTTGTTGGGCACCCTGAACACTTAGTGAAATGTATAAATTATTAGTACTTAATAAATCATTTTATGTATTTCTCTTGCTGTTAGTATATATCTAATGTTAAGTGAGTCTAGATTCTCTCATGTTAAAGAAATGATGAATTATCATTTATAGAGAATATGTAATTAACCAAATCATAAATTTTAAAGTTCAGAGGAATTAATTCTTGAATCAGTGAAGGGAAGCTGTGATGTTAGAGAAGAATACTGAATATCCCTTGGACTTCCACAAGAACAAATATGTTTTAGAGAAAGTGCACCAGAATGTTCCAATTGCTGCAATGTATTTACATTACAGGTGGTTTTACTTTACTAAGCATGTTGTCTTCTCCAGTGGCTGTCCCCTCTGATACCATGTGACCAAGTCTTAACCATCCTCTCTTCTAAGAAATAAAAGAATTAGGATTTACAGCCCATATTTTTGTTGTTGTTGTTTAGGTACCACCAAGTGAACTGATTCATGTTGACCCTGTGATTAATAGATCTGAACCTAACCCTATTTGTGCCATCCTCATCGCCTCTCATACTCTTGAGCTCGTTGTACAGTCACTGTGTCAGTCCACCTTCCTCTCTTTCTCTCCACCTTTCCAAGCATGATGTCTTTTTTGAAGGACTGACATGCCCAAACAAAGAATATTAAGACAAAGTTTCATCGTCTCTACAGAGCACCCTGGTTCAACTTTTCCAGACATATTTGTTGTCTTGGTGGTCCATGGAATATTCGGTACTCTTCTCCAACACAGCAGCATTAAAGGCATCAATTATAAATCATTCTCCACCTTTCAGATATAGTCAGTGTTCAGTTACTAAGATGTATTCCGTTACCTAGATCAGGCACACTTGAGTCTTCAAACTGACAATGTTGCTCTTTCATATTTGGAGAGGTTCTTAAGGATCAGTTACTCATGTTCAATTTGAGGCTGAGGAAAATGAAAACAAGTCCACAAGAGCCACACAATACTACCTTATTGAGTCTATTCCAACTGAGTTTAAAACCATCTCAAGAATAGGTTTTAGGGGAGCTCTGATGGCCTAGTGGCAAGAAGTTTCTCTGCAATCCCAGAGGCGCATGGTTCAAATCCACTAGATGCTCTGCCAGGAAAGGAGGGACAATCTCCTCCTGTACCAGTCAGATCTGATTTGACGGTACACAGACACACAAAATAATAATAAAATTTAAAAAAAAGGATAGGTTTTGAATGATTGTAAGAAACACAATGTGAATGAAGAATAGTGTGAAACACAATGTATATGAATTTTGTATGCACACCAATATAAAAAATTAAATGGGAAATAAATAAAAAAATAGGTTTTGAGGTATTGAACTCTAATGATTGAAGTCAACTCATTTGGAGAGGACACAATTAAATCATTAATAGTACCTATATCTATTTTTTCCTTTAAAATCTCTTTTTTTTTACCATACTGTCTTAGATGTCTGAGTTTAATAAATATAAACTAGTGTGGATCCATCTTTATGTATACACTACTTTTTCAAAATAGTATTGATATTTTAGCCCGTTAATTGGTTTGATCATTATATGATGCCCTATCATGTCTCTTACACTCTTTTCTGGAAATGCCCTAATTTCACCATCATATCTGAGGGACAGTTTTATGCTGTATGGAGGATTCTTTGTTGGAAAATTTTTTTCTTCAGAGTTTTATATATGTCATTTCATTGCCCTTCTTGCCTGCATGTTTCTCTTAAGTAATCAGAACTTACTCTTATTGGTTCTCCTTATAGGTAACTCTTTTGTTTTTCACAGACTGCTTACTGATTTTCTTTTGGAATCTATCCTGTTGAAGGTTCATTCAGTTCATTAAATGCATATTTTCTCATTTTTCATATTTGCAAAGTTTTCTTCTAGCAAAACTATAGCCGTTTTCTTTTTGTGGGGATGGTCTTACCTGGTTCCAGAATTCCTATCACGCCTATTTGTCTTTTCCCTCTCTATTTCTGTGTTCCATTTCTTCAGTTCTACTTTTTCTTCCAGTGTGTTGCCGGTTTCTTAATTTTTCATCTTTTTAAATTTCCTTGTATTTGTATGGCTTCTGATTTTTCATTTATTTTGTGGTGTTGTTTATTTGATTTTTAAAAATTTATTTATTTGTGTGTGTGGGGGTTTTATTATATTTTTTGGGAAGTTTTTTTTAATGTTTTTTCTTTTTTTTAGTATTTTTTTTTTATTGGGAAAAACATATTGGGGGTACAAGGAGGTGAGGGTTGGGGGCAGAAGGATGAGGATGGGCCAGGATGCAGTTGCAGAGCTGCACAGTTTGGTCGGTGGGGGGAGCAGGTGAAGGAAATGATGAGGGTCC
>NW_006399974.1:558946-560571 GCF_000299155.1 Elephantulus edwardii | reverse complement strand
GGGCATGTTGCAAGGAGGGACTGGTCCTTGGAGAGGGACATCATGTTTGGGAGAGTGGAGGGACGATGCAGGAGAGGAAGAGCCTTGATGAGATGGATCGATTCTGTGAGTGTAGTGATGGGAACGAATGTGTTGGAGACAGCGAGGTTGGCACAGGATAGAACGGCATTTAGGGCTCTTGTACATAGGGGAGCTATGAGTCGCAGACGACTCGATGGCACGTAACAACAACAACCTCCAAGAAGCAACCTGGCATCCCTCTCTCCAAGAGACAGACCTGATTGATCTCTTGGAAGTCCGTGGTATATTAAGTTTTCTTCTCGAGCACCACAGCTGAAGGTATCGATGATTCCTCTGTCATCCTTAGTCATTGTCCAACTCTTAGAGATGCACAGCAACTCAATTTCTTCCATAGATACATTCTTTTCACTTTATACCTATGTCTTTAGATCTAAGATTTGTGCTTTGTAGAGATCCATATAAGTGGATTTTTTTAAAGCCTTCTGCCCATGCCTGTCTTGAGTTCAATATATATACATGTAAATTAATAAGGAGTGACTTACCTATACTTTGGCTTGTTTGTTTTTTATGTGTCTTCTATCTTTATCTTTAATTTGCTCCAATATTGCTGTCATTTGTATTTACCTGACTTTTTTAAGCAATTATTTTCCTCTCCTTTAGTTTATATCTTAAGATATTTTATTGTTATTATGAGTGTTTAATTTATAACTATCATTTTAAATTTTTAAATTTAAGTTCAGTAATATACAAGCTCTCTATTCTTTTGCCTTCCTTCTCCCTCACCCTTTTGTTTTTCTAAATACACCATTATACATAATGTGTCTAAACACATTTATGCCTGGTTGTTGTTTTTTTTCTTTTTCCCCTGCATTTGCCATTTTAAACATATGAAAAAAATAGCTATTATTACCAACAAAAAAGAACATTAAATTGGCTTTGATATTTTTCCATTAAATGACATTTGGTGAAGATCTTTGTTCTGTTTGTGCCTTCAAATTACTGACTAGTCTTTACATTCTGAAGGACTACCTTTATAATTATGGGGGGTTTACATTTATATATACACAAATACAGACACTTAATACATCATAATTTCAAACTTAATTAGAACTTCATTCTTTGTTTTTTGGGGTTTTTTTAAAATTAATTTTAATAGACATTTACAGAGGTTTTGGATTTCCATTCATTTATTGCCGCAGTTTTCTCCCTGCCCACCCCTCCCCAACAGGTCGTTCCCCTCTCCAAAAAGAAAAAGAAAAAAAAATTCCTTCATCAGTATACAATTCCCCCATCCCTTTCCCTCCCACCCCCCACCCCGAGTACACTTCTCTATACAACCTTAATTCTCGATTCCAGTGCTAACCATAATACTCAATCATATATCACCTCTAATCTGTTCTTTCCCTCATCTGTTTCAATACAATATACACAATTTATTCAGTTTTTTTCAGTCTTATCCCAACCCTGATATCAGTCCCATTTTACAACAGTGGCACCATGCGGTATTAGTCCCTTTGTGACTGAGGTATTTCACTCAGCATAATGTCCTCCAGAGTCACCCATTTTCAATAATATTGCATGAGTTCCTTGTTTTTCAATGTGGC
>NW_006399974.1:524525-558818 GCF_000299155.1 Elephantulus edwardii | reverse complement strand
CAAATTGGATCTGACTGGTACAGGAGACTGCCCCTCCTTCTCCAGCAGAGCATGAAGTAGAATCCAGGTCGTATCCCACCCCCCCACACACAGCAGTGGGCAACGAGCCTAAAGCCCCTGATGGCTCTGGGTGCTGACTCTCACCAGTGGCTATGGATGAAGTCACAGGCAATTTTCAGCCAGCGCCGACTAAAGAAATTTTTTGCCAAGCTCTGGTGGCATAGTGGTAAGGAGTTATGCTGCTAACCTAAAGGCATATGGTTTGAATCCACCACCAGTCCACCACACAGAACCACCACAGAAGGAAACCACCACAGAGAACAGCCTGCTGGAGGGTCAGCTATGTGTCAGTTCTACTTGACAACACACAACAACAGCGTTCTCCAAATATGTAATAAAATAACACTTTTTAAAAAAAAATTTTTTTTTCCAATTCATTGAATGTACTATGATTCTTTTTTACTCTCTTATGAGGAAGCTCCTTTTACAGCATTTCTTTCTTTGAAAGAGTTTTTGATTTTGTATTTGGATCCTTTATATTTGCTTATCTGCTCTTCCACACCCCTTGGTTTAAAGTTATTTGTTGTCTCCAGGATATTATGCTGTTGTATTGACATGCCTCTGGAAACTCTTTAGGAACTTGGAGAAAGGAGGAGAGATATAGAAAGGCTTGAGTTCTTTTGTTTATAGAGTCACTGTGAGTCATGCTCAACTCACGGCAGTCATCAACAAAAACAACATATGAGGTTGAGTTGGTTGAGTGTATTGTACCTCCTTACTAATCTAGTGATTATTAATGTTTAATTTACAGTCTTCTGGTGTGATTGAAGTTTGAGGAGTATGTTCAGTTCTCTGTTCACCTCTTTTTTTTAATTGTGTGTGTGTACACCATCAAATCAGATCTGACTGGTACAGGAGGAGATTACTCCTCCCTTCTCCAGCAGAGCATCTGGTGAATTCAAACCGCATACCTCTGGGATTACAGTGGAGCTTCTTGCCACTAGGCCACCAGAGCTCCCTACGTTCACCATTTTTGTAGAACAGTTGAGAGCAAACTGGGCCAGCTTTGGTTGCAGTTTCCTACCCATCAGATGGAACAGGAGCTGGTCTTTATTCTTGCTTATTTGAAGCTGCGAGAGGTGTATGTCTGGCCAGGTACTGTTGGTTGTCTTCCCTTTAGTCAGCTTTTCTGCAGCTGCTGGTGTGGATATGGGCCAGACAGCTGTTCATAATGGTAGATTGTGCTCTTTACAGTTCTGTGCTGTCTCCTTCTTTGCATTACTTCTTTATTTTTCTCTCAAGATATTTTTATTTTTCTCTCTGGGACTCAAGAGTCCCAGAATTATCACCAGTATTTGTTATTCTTGGTATCGGGTGTCTGTGAGTTGAAGAGGATCAGATCTGCAACCTGTCAGTTCCACCATCTTTAACTTCTTAAAGAAGGTAGGGAGCTCTGGTGGTCTAGTAGCAAGAAGCTGCAATCCCAAAGGTTTGTGGTTCAAATCCACCAGATGCTCCTCTAGAGAAAGGGTCAGTCTCCTTCTGTGCTAGTGGTTTCCGACTACACACAAATAATAATACAAAATAGTAAAATACAGAAATTATTATTTAAGAAATTGCATATTTGCCATACTAATAGGTTTTTACTGATCTATTGAATATTAATGCTGCTAAGTTAAAGCCAACTCATACCTTACCCTTCAGCAGGTTTCAGAGTCAGTAAGTAAATAGCAAGGGAGGAGACTGCTGTTCTTTCTCCATGGAGAAACTGGTGGATTCACTGAGTTGACAGCACAGCTCCTTAGCACGAAGCCATCAGCACTTTCTAATGGAAAGTATAGTCCTGTATAGTGGAAAGAGCCCTGTGCTATAAATGAGAAACCTGACTTTCAGTCTTGCTTGTTGTTGTTGTTATGTGCCATCGAGTCGTTTCCGACTCATAGCGACCCTATGCACAACAGCTCTAAACCCTGCTCTATCCTGCGCCAACTGCACCGCCTCTGACACACCCATCCCGATTACCCCTGTCACCGAATCAGTCCATCTCATAGAGGGTCTTCCCCTCCTGCGCTGTCCCTCCACCCTCCCAAGCATGATGTCCCTCTCCAAGGACCCGTCCCTTCTGGCAACATGTCCAAAGTATGTCAGACGAAGCCCCAGAATCCTTGCCTCCAAGGAGCAGCCTGGTTTAATCCTCTTCAAGATGAATCTGTTTGTTTTCCTGGCAGTCCATGGTACATTCAGTACCCTTCTCCAGCACCACAGCTCAAAAGCATCCACTCTCCTTTTGTCCTCCCTAGTCATTGTCCAACTCTCTGATACATAACAAGCGATTGCAAATACCATGGCCTGTATCAGGCGCACCTTAGTCTCCAGAGAGACACTGTTGCTCCTCAGTACTTTAGAGAGGTCCCTGACAGCAGACTTTCCCATCGCGATATGCTTTTTGATTTCCTGACTGCTGGTACCAAGAGTGTTGACTGTGGAGCCGAGCAAAGTGAAGCTGTGAACACTCTCAATCTCTTCGTCATCCATCCTGACGCTACCAATTGGTCCAGTGGCGAGAATCTTTGTCTTCTTGACGTTGAGCCTTAGTCCAGTCTTGCTTAGTACTTCTTAATGATTTGCCCTTAGGGCAGAGTTAACTTCTTTTGGCCTAAGCGAACCCATATGTTGTTGTTGTTGTTGTTGTGTAACATGGAGTCAGAACCGACCCATAGCTAGCCCTCCAGCAAGTTTTCAGAGGCAGTTTGCATTGGAGATTGCCCATCCTTCTCCCTCCGAGCAGCTGGTGGCCTGAATGCCTTCAGGATTGTAGCACTTTCTTTTTTTCCTTTCATCTCAAATTAGCTGATATTGTATGTATCTTTTCAATAACATTTTTTATTTTATACTGGTTTACTTACAAAGTGTGTATACATTGTTTTTCACACTATCTTGTTCCCATTTCCTTTACCCACTCCTCCCTCCACTCATCCAATTCTATGTCCCTATGATTACCTCTCCCCCCACCTCATATATTTTTAAAAATATTTGTGTTTTAGTAATACTTACCTTAGTAGACTATATTATAATAACTATGTATATATGACATATATATGACATATATATGACATATATATATATTTTCTATCAGTATTAATGGGAAGTTTTTAAAATTATAGTGGGTATTAAGAGATTTAGGTTTTGCTTTATGTAAAACAGCATTTTTTATTTTGGCCATTTATTTTTTTAGCTGTTCCATATATTCCTCAAGCATAAAAACTAAAAATACTTAGAATTTTGCCACATGAAATATCCTAAACACCGTATTACCTGCTTGAATCTATCTTTTCATTTTACATAAGTGGGTGGTTAAAGCAAGTCATATATACCATCTTTATTTTATTTTTTATTGCAACAGTAAAAGGGTCAAATATTTCTCATTCCTGGGAGAATGTTGGCCTTTATTTCAGAGCTGTAGATGATAAATGCATGTTTCCTAAAATAATTGAGGATTAATAAATACCTCTGTTAGTGTAGCTGATTTCTATAGCCGTTTGCTGTGGTTTTCCAAGTAATTTTAGGGAAACATTTTGCAATTAAATCTAGATGGAATAATAATCTGTGAAAGAAAAAAATGTCTAGATCAGTATATGGCATTTTAACTAGAACCTAAGCTGTTACTCCTAAGGAAAATTAATCTATCTGTGAAGGAAAATGTGTGATTCTTATCCGACTTCAGTTTTAAATCCTTATACTTTTCAGCACCATGGAAATAATCTCCAGAATTACTAACGCTAAAGTAGAGAAATGAAAAATTGACAGTGATAAATAAAATTCTTCAAGAAACTTGAGATAGGCAAGGGGGGGGAATGTTTTTTAAAAAAGAAAGAGATTAGCATGTATGTTTTTATTACTTAATCTTTATACCTTGCAGCTTTGAATAGTAAATCATTCAAGTGAAGCTAAATGTAACTAAGCTTATTTAAATGTAAATATCTTTTATATTTACTGTTTGCTTTTAATAGGCCATTGGAATTCACTATAACTGTATTTAGATAGTTCCACTGACCTAGCCTGTAGGGCAGAATTCTTCCTATCTGGTGGTTTAAATCATAGGAGAAAGATAGGAATTATCTGCCTGTGCAATTTACAGCATCAGAAAGCTCATAGAGGGTCAGCGATAAGTTAGTTGCAACTCAACAGCAACAAGAGAGAAGAGAATTACTGCATATTAATGATTTATTTTTAAAATAAATATTCCTATAATTTTTATCATTTATCTCAAATCAACCTCTTTATAGGAATACAAATTATAGATTAACTCCAAAATATATCATACATATTCTCTCCCTACCTTCCTTTAGGAAAACATTCTCTTTGTGTTGTGAATCCCCCCGTTTCTTACTAAGGGTATTAAATTTATGTTATTGTACACCTCACTTAGCCTCCTTTTCTTGCCAATTCAAAATAATGGACTTAACTTGAGAATGCATTTTTAACATAACCAGAGCATAGCATAACAGCTTACACAGGATTTGAGCCTATGTTCTTACCTTTATTAAAGATGTGGTTTTTAAAATTTTATATTTTAAAATGTAATGCTCTGGTGGCTTAGTGGTAAGAGGGTGTGCTGCAATCCTGAGAGCACACTGCTCCACAGGAGAAGGACGAGCAGTCTCTTTCCATGTGATTAACTGACTCTGAAAACCTCCAGGAGGGTCAGCTATGGGTTGGTTCTTACTCTGTGGTATACAACAAGAACAACAATGCCTTTTTTTTTTAAGTTTCTAACATATCTAATACTCTTCTGAACTATGTAAGAAGTGCATACAAAAAAACAACAAACCTGTTAGGTTGGAACAAAACCGTTTATTTAGCAAAATGATTAGTTAGCACTAACCATTTATCAAAACACAGGTGCATTAAATATGGAAGTAAGAAGACAGTCATGTTTGAGTTAAAAATAAGCAGTATAGGCAGAGCAGTTCACTGAAAAAGGGGAATCATGGTGAACTAGGGGATTTAGGTAAGGATTGTGAAGCCTGATTTGTTATTATTTTTGTTCTTTTTTTTTGTTGTAATATTGCTCTCTCAGTTAACTTCTTATGAAAGGCATTAAAATTCTTTTAAGACATATTCTTGTCTTGATTTTTATTCAGTCATTTGGTTCGGTAACATTCATTACAATTGTACAACTGTACAGTTGGCATTATGTACAACAAATTATCAAAACCTCAACTGTGCCCTCCTCCCCTCCTTTCCTTCACCCCACCTATCCATTTGCCAGTCTCTGCTCCCTCTTCCTCCTGTCTCTGTGAGCTCCCCACAATTGTATCTATCCGTGTGTGAACTTTTCCTTGGCCTGTTTTGGGTTGTTTTGTTTTGTTTTTGTTTTTTGTCTCACCCTATTTGATCAGTTATGCATATCCTTGTCCAGTTATTAATTGCTGCTGTTGTTGTTGGTTGCTGTTGAGTCGAGCATGATTGATAGCCACCCTATTAACAGAAGACTTGAAGCATTTCTATACTTATCAACATTTATCAAAGTTCATAGAGTTTCCAGATGTATGTTGTTAAGAAGTGGATGCCACTCCTGCTTATTAATTTCATATACATACATATTTACATCTTCAACACAGATCTGACCTAACACCTCTCATTGCACATGATTTTTATTATCTGCCCATCCAAATGAAATTATTAAGTCACTTATAAACCACAACCAAAGGGGGGGGGGAATCTTTATTATCTGTGGTTTTCTTGTTAGGTACTGTGGAGTCAATTTTAATGTATAAGTATCCCATATGATAAAATACACCTACTCCATAGGGTTTCCTGGCTGAAATCATTATGGAAGCAGTTCTGCAGAGCCATTGGTTGGGTTTGAACAGCCAGCCTTTGGCTTGATAGCCACGTCCCTAACCTTTGCTCCCCCAGCGTTCCTGCTTGGGCCAAAAACATCTTACCCATTTTATCTAATTCAGATCTGAATATTTTATATAAATTAACCACAATTTATATTTCCTTCATAAACCAAATTGAATTGTATTTGTTTTCTAGATCTTGTCTAAAGCAATTTTGTAATCTTTTCAAATAAGTAGTGATTCAAATCTAAACTATACCTTTATTTTTACTATTCTTTCAATTTAATTCTATTAATGTTTTAATCTGTAGTAACATTTGGAAGCTTTACAACTATTTTTTAATTCTGGCAAACATGATCTATGGTTTTATAAACATTTACAGTAGAGCTTTGTGTTTCTGACTTTATATAAAATTAAAAAGCAGATTGTGTAAAAACCAAGGGTTAAAAGTTCATCTAGAAACAGCATAGCATGTTGGATGATGTACCAGAGTGCTTAGAGGAGAATCTGGGGTTCACATACACAAACTGCTCCCAGAAAGATAGGGGACACTTTCCTGTAATGATCATGAGCTTAATATTAGAAAAACACCCCAAAATCTAAACCTCCAGCTTGGTGTGTTAGATTAAGTCAAAATCAACTCATAGCTAGCCCTCCACTGGGTTTTCAGAGGCTGAAAATCCCACAAGGGAAGATTGCCTATCTTTCTCCTACAGCAGCTAGTGGATTTGAACCTATTTGTCTTTTTTAAGTTTCCTTTGAATAATATTGTATGTAGTTTACTTCTACTTTAAGTTTTTTAGATGTTTAGGTAGAATTAATGTTTCGTATTAAAAAATTTGTTCTTTGTTGCAACTAGTCATAGTTTTTAGAGGCAAACTTTGTGATTTCAGTAGAATTTACTGTGCTGTAAATTTACTTACATACATTTATAGAAAATTTATGTAAGTCTGAAGCAAATCTTTAAAGAGTCCTATAAAGTTCTCCATGTTTCCACTTTATTTTCCATAATTTGTTTGGGCTTATTTGGGAAAATTTTTTTTATTAAATAAATCTTTTTAATTAAAATTGAGGATTTTAATTCAGCCTTCTAAATTAGGTGGGTTTTTTTGGTGTGTTTTTTTTTCCAGAATTAGAGTAGTTATATTTGTATATCTCAACTATATGCTCTATGCAATTTTTAAAAATTTAATGTTATGGCTTACGAATACTGTCCTGAAAGTTACTTGGTCATAAACTTCAAAACTTTTTACTTGTGCTTGAGGCTACTAAGTTTTCTGACCAATTCTATATACAATGTCATGAGTCATTCCCAATTAAGGCCTTTTTTATTAAATATAGCCACTAACTGTATGCATTCTATTATAGTATCAATATGAACTTTGTAACTATTATGTCATGCTAATCATATACTTATCTTAAAATATTTCAAGTTATTTTTGTCAAATAGAAAATTTATTTACACAGCATACTTTTGAAAGCTATGATACATTTTACATGCTTAAAGATATAATAGTTAAGTGTTTATTTTGAGGGGGGTTTTTTTAAGTGTTATTTCAGATTAGAGCTTTGTTTATTTTGTATGTTTAATGTATTGATTTTAAACTGTATTTTTTTGCAGCCTCATGTGTGAAAAAAGAATCTTTGAAACTGTGAATAGTGTAAGGCATCCCTTTTTGGTGAACCTTTTTGCATGTTTCCAAACCAAAGAGCATGTTTGCTTTGTAATGGAATATGCTGCCGGTGGGGACCTAATGATGCACATTCATACTGATGTCTTTTCTGAACCAAGAGCTGTGTGAGTATGCTTTAGACATTTCTCTTGTTTTTCCATGACTGATTTTATTCTGGTAAGATAAAGGGTTCTCTGTGAATTTTAGATATTTGTTTTATCTATGTTTAGAACATAGATTTCTAGAAGCAATAGTAGAACTCCTTAACTTCCTTTTATTACAAAGGTTTCTTTGTTGCCAATGTTTAAAATATCACAGATTAGCTTAAGCCTCACTTGAAAATTTAGATACAGTCCTCCTTTTTCCTATTAGATTTTCTCCATAGGAAATGTCATCCATGCTCATGGCTTTAAGTACAAACTGTCCCCTAATACACATTTGTAAGAGGGAAAAAATAAACATTAAGGATTTGCTTGCATGTGCTTATACTTCTTAAAGAATACAAAAGAATTTGATAATCATTTCTTGCCTCCAAGGAAAGGATAGACAACAGACTTTTTACTGTAAACCTCTCTTGTAGATTGGATAGGGCAGTTTTGCTCATAGACTAGAACTCAATTGACATGTCTGTGTATGTCTGTGAGTATGTATTCTCTGTATCCTAGTTTTTAACACTAAAATTACATCCTCAATTTAATTCTTACTATGATCACTAGATGGAGGAGGAAGACATAATAGTAACATTGCCATTACCTTCAACATTCAATAAGGTAATACTGCTTACTGATAATGCTGGGTGAAGCATTCAAAAGGGAGGCAAAAGGCAAAAAGTAGTGAAAGACTACCAGTAATTCTTTGCCTTGATATAAAATAAATCAGAAGCAAAGCATCTTGACCATATTAACACTATGTTAACTACTACTGGAATTTGTTTTCTTTTAAAAAAAAATAAATACTACAGTTCTGTCTAAACAAACTTGCATTTGCCAAGAATAGAAACAATATACAAGTGAAACAGTTATGGCCAGTGAAGTTGAAGAATAAAATTCTCCACTGCAATAATCAGAACTCACTCTGCCTCTGTTCATTCAGGCTTACTTTATGCATCATTTCTTTAGAAGGCTCTTTTCTGAGTAACCTGTCAGAAATGCCACCACATATCCAAATATATTAGTTCTACTTTCTGTTACAATTTTATGTACTAAAATTACATATTACGACATATTTTTGTTATCTGTCTCCTTGTTAAAAGAGAACAAGAGACATACTTATTAATCAGCAAAGTGCTTAGAAGAATGTTGGCACATAATAGACAAATAGTAAATTTATCGATACTATGAAATCAAAATCAGTTTGCTGTTTTCTAGCTAGCTATGTGGATTTAACAAATTATGTACCTTTCTTGATCTGTGTGTTCTGCCCCTATAAAATATCATATAATTGATTTGAAGATTAAACAATATAATCTTTAACATGGTGCCCAACATACTAAACAGTTAGTAAAATATGTATTTTACATAATTAAACATCTAATTATTTGAGTAAAACCAGGAGAATTTATTCACAAAAGAAGGTAAAAATAATATAATTTTTAGAATAGTGTCTTGCCACTGGAATAATAAAAAATTATATATAAATTTCTGTTAAAGCAGCTTTAGATAACATTTGTTCAAGTGGACTAAAGCTAAATACATACATTTCTAATAATTATATAAGCTCAGGGAGCTCTAGTGACAAGAAACTGTGCTATATTCCCAAAGCCATATAGTTTGAGGCCACCAGCTGCTCCATGGGAGAAGGATGGACAGTCTTCTCCCGTGTGATTAACTGCCTCTGAAAACCTGCAGGAGGGTCAGCTGTGGGTCAGTTCCAACTCGGCAGTACACAACAACAACAATATACAATGAAATAAATATTTTAAATAGGTGTATTTTAAAGTTGTCCCAATTGTGGCCTTAGTATAATGATATTTGAACATTAAACATTGCTATATTGTTTAAGAACATAAAACAGATATAAGTAACTATTTCTGATGTTAGTGGAGTCAGAGACATGGATGGATGAAAGGGAGGGAGGGAGGAAGGAAGAATGGAAAGAATATTGATATTACTTGGTATTCTATTAGAGAATATTCAGATTCTTATATGATTAAGAACTCATTTTCCTAAACATCTTCTTATAGGTTGTTCTATGCTGGAGACACATTTTAAATTTCATTCAGTTATTATTTCCCTCCTTTTCAATAAGCCTACCATGTTTCAGATATTATGCTAGGTCTTTAGAATATAACACTGAGGGAGTTCTTGTGGCCTAGTGGCAGGAAGCTGCACTGCAATCCTGAAGGTGCACAGTTTGAATCCACCAGTTGCTCTGCTGGAGAAGGAGGGACAGTCTTCTCCTATACCAGTTGGTGCGCGCGCACACAAAAATAATAAAAATAAATTTTTTTAAAACGGGGGGAAAAACACTGAAAAAAGACAACTATAGACCTATCCTTCAGAGCAAATATTCAAATGGGCCCAAGTTTTCTAGACATTCAAGCTAATTATCCAATTACTAGATTTCTCTGCCTGACTCATAAGCAATGCAGAGGTCAACATATTTAAAGCCAAACTCATTTTTTTAATAAGCGTTAGCTATTTTTTTACCTGTTCATTTCACATTGAGAGAATCATCCTCATCTCTTTCCTCTCCTCCATCTAATGCGTCACCAAGTCTTGTCATGTTAGTGTTTAACTGGCTCTTGACTCTGTTACTCTGTGTTGCATCACTACAGTGGAGGCTGTCTTGATATTTTGTCTGATCATAAATCAAAACCCAAACCAATTCATAGCTGATATTCCAGAGCTGTAAATGGCATGGGAAGTGATTACTCATCTTTTCTGCCGAGTATTTGATGGATTCACACTGTGAGCCATGTCCTGCCTTTAGTACTCTTGTACTATCAGATTGCCCTATTTCCCCTCCTCTGGCTCTCCACCCATTTGCATGCCAACCTCTATATTATGATTAAGAAAACCTCTAAAACATAAATCAGATCTTTTCTCCTGATTAAAATGGTTTGATTTTCTGTTACTAAAGGGAGGGGGCAGACAATCAGGGTTGGAAAGGTGGAGGGTTGGCAAAAGAGAAGAAGACCCTCAAACAGATGGATTGACACAGTGATTGCAGCAGTGGGCTCCAGTATGTGTGGATGGCACAAGATAGGAGAAGGTTCAAATCTGCTATTTATAGGCTTACTATAAGTCATCCTCGACTCGATGACACCTAGTAACAAGAGGGGGAAAAACCTCAATGTCTCTGACATTCAGTCCAAGACCTTCATTCTATGACGCAGCCTATTTTTGCAGCCTCGTCTTCCAACTATAGACAGCCCACAGGGTTTGAATGAGATAAGTTCCTATGTCTTTAAGAATTTATAGTGGCCTAGTGGCAAGAAGCTGCACTGCAATCTCAGAGGCGAGCAGTTCGAATCCACCAGATGCTCTGCTGGAGAAGTAGGAACAGTTTCCTCCTGTACCAGTCAGATCTGATTTGACAGTACACACAAAAAAATAATGAAATTTTTAAAAAAAAGTTTTATAGGTGAGTCAAAACAGGTGCATATGGTTTTTATTTAGTTTTGATTTCATGTAGGAAAGGACTAGATTTCAAGATTTAAAAGCTGTACAAAAAAGCAGGTAAAAATGACTGTGATGAAGAATTTGATACGAATAGGAATGAGTTTAGTTGTTTGAAAGTGAAGTCAAAATTACATAATATTAAAGGACAGAAGGAATCATTTAAGTCAGAAGTTGGTAACTGGGGACTCCGCCTGCCTTCTTGCCCACTTATGTGAATCCTTTAGCTATACCAGCCTTGCATTGCTTGTCAAATATGGTATGACTTTTGTGTTTTTTGCTCCATTTTCATGCTTTTCTCTCTTTGAACAATGCCTTCTGTTTCTCTCTGTAGTACTTTCTGTCACTCTTCTTATGCGCTAAATGGTTCATTGTGATTCTAGGGCCAGATTAAATATCTGTTCTGAAGTCGTCAGGGATTTCACCAGTCAGTGACTTATTTAGAAACTGTGTTTTTGCATTTTAATTTTCCTCTGTAATCTAGTAAAATGTCTGTCACATAATAAAGCTTAATAAATGTTTATAAAATGTATTAACTACAGAGTTCAGCTTTGAAGCATAAATATAATCTCAGATCTAAGAACATTAAAATTTATTACATTTCTTTTTATTTAATCCTTAAAACAGATTTTATGCTGCATGTGTAGTTCTTGGGTTGCAGTATTTACATGAGCACAAAATTGTTTATAGGTAAGTAAGCTTTTGATATATCCTAGTGGCTTACTTTTGTGTTATTGAGAATTAAGATAATTAAGATACTTTATGTTTAAACAACCTTTTCTTTCTCCTTCATATGTAATTAAAAAACCAAAATTCCAAACTTCCATTTTGAGAGACTGTGGTTAACATGAATGCTCATTTATTTGTTCCTCATGATCTCTAATTAGTCAAAGTGAGTCAGCCTGTCACGTAAGATTCTGATGGTGTACTTCATAGGGAGTTAATGCTGCAAATCCAAAGGTGATAACTCTCTAGTAGTTCAGATCCACCGGGCTCCTCAGAGGAAAGATGGGTAATTTCCCATGTGATTTACAGCCTCTGAAAACCCACTGAAGGGTTGGCTATGAGCCAATTCTAGCTGAAGACAGTGAGTCACCAGTTAAGATCATGTAACACAGTTCACTAGTGATTGTCATCGTACTTAATATTTTGTGCACATACACTGCAGAAAACTGATAAACTGATCAGATAATGTACATGTACAGCTAAATAAGTTATGTCAGTATGTAAAATTGCTTCCTGAATTACAGTCTTGCTAACAACTGTCGTAATCTGTGTACATACCAACATAGCTAACCATAGTATATGTCCTAGCATAAGTTTCTTATCAAATATTAGGCTAGTAACAAATAGCTAAGGTTCATTGTTCAAATCTCCAGCTGCTCTGTGGGAGACAGATAGACACTCAACTCCTGTTCTTTTTACTGCCTCTGAAAACCTCTGAGGGATAAGCTGTCAGTTTTGACTTGATAGTACATTACGACAACAACCAGTTGATTGCCTGGCAGTCTGTCTATGGATTACACTTTGAATAGCATTGCTTGATTATTGTTGCTAGGTGCTGTCAAATTGATCTGACACATAACAACCCTGTATGATAGTAGAGCTACCCCTTAGAATTTGTTTGACTGTAATCTTTATGGGAGCACATGGCCAGGTCTTTGTTCCCAGAGTTGCTGATGGTTCTAAGCTACCAACTTTGCAGTTAGCAGTCAAGCATTTGACCCTTACACCCCCAGGGAGCCTTAACACTGCTATAAAGCAGACACATCACTGGATTGAGTAGCACTGCTCAAGACCAAATAAATCAAGAGAAGCCAGCCAAACTGAGGAGAATAGAAACAGTCCTTAAGAAGAGAAAATCTTTCACTTTTAAATACATTATCCCTTCCCTGTATAACAGGTAAATATTTAGAAACTATATTTTGCTGAGTAAAAACAATGACAAATGGAAGCAAAATGAGCATTTCTGATGTACGTTTAAATCTCAGATCACAACTAGGAGAACTGGATGTTTAGTAAGAATATAGCAACTTTTACTGAAAGATACTTTATCTGTTGACTTTCTTGATTTTTATTTTTTCATCCTGAACAGAGATTTAAAATTGGATAACTTACTGCTTGATACAGAGGGCTTTGTGAAAATTGCTGATTTTGGTCTTTGCAAAGAAGGTAATTAGATGTTCCTCTCCCAATAGAGTGTTACTTGTTTGTATTTGGTAGTTTTTAAGTTTTTCTTTAAGAAACCAACTATATCCTTAACTTCAGTGTATTCTTCATTAAGACATGTACATTGTTCCTATAATCTAATTATCACATTATTAAGGATTTATTCTGTAACCATGAATATGGTTAGGTTCCCAAAAATCATAGAGTTGCACAAAGATTCTCTTTATTTGATTAATAATTCTGTCACTACTGTAAGAAAGCATTGCTTAAACACCTAATTAATTATTCAGTCTTTTGGGGCTGTACCAGAGTTCATTTAATAGGCTGAATAACTTTGCTCCAACTTCTTTAAAACTTTCAGCATTTTCACATAGACAAATATGTATGTGCATGCAACAGGATTGCTTTCTATACTTTGAAAGGTAAATATATAAACTGGGGAAATCTAAAGTTAAAATTTGCATAAGAAGGTATGTAAACCACATGGACTTAGCCACCAAACAGTCCCAGATTTTAATCCTATCGCTGCCATGTACCTGCTATTGTTTTGGGGCAGGTTACTTTAACCTCTTTTGAGTTTTGCATTGTTGTGGCGTTTTTGGTTTTTCTTTCCCCAACTATAAAATGGACATACTTCCTCTTGGAGGAATTACTTGGAGAACATCAAAGATAGGCATTTGGCACTGTGCCTAATGTACTGTAAACAGTTCACCTGTTCAACAGACTGGAGGATGCTTGTTTCCATTCCCAGAAAAAGGTGACCAAAGAGAATGTTGACATTATTGAACAACACTGTTAATAGCACATCAGTAAAATCTTGCTGAAGATTATTCAAAAACATCAAGAACAGTATATTGACAGAGAAATTCCGGAGATTTAGGCTGGATTTAAAAGAGTCTGTAGCACCAATGATATCATTGCTGATGTCAGATGGATCAGATGGCTGAAAACAGAAAGTACCAGAAAGATGTCAACTTGTGTTGTATCACCTATACAAAGGCATTTATTTTACTGTGTGGCTCATACCAAATTGTGGCAAACATTAAGAAAAATGGGAATCCCAGAACACTTAATTGTCCTCATGTGAAACCTATACCTAAACAGGGAACACATGATTTAAAATCAAGAGAGGTATGTGTCAGGGTATTCTTTCTCCACAATCTACAAACTTGGTACAAGCAGTCAGGAAATCAAAAGATTTGTTGCCCTGGGAAATTCTCCAGTCAGGGACTTCTCCAAAGTGCTGGAGAACAAGGTTGTCTGTTTAAAAGACCAAGGTGTCATAATTCAAGCCTTGATTATTTTAATTATTGTTATGAATCTGAAAGTTGGACAGTCAATATAGACAGCAGAAGAAGAATCAATGCCTTTGAGTTGTTGTAGTGGAGAAGGGCAGTAAATGTCCCATGGACTGCCATGACTTGAAGAGAGTGCAGCCAAGATATTCTTTGGAAGGATTGAAACCCTGTCTCTCAAACTTTGGGCATGTTGTTAGGAGGCGCAGTCTTTGAAGAAAGACATCATGCTTGGAAGATGTAGAAGGTCATTGAAGGAGGAGAAGACTCTCAATGAGATTATTAAAGAGACTGTCACAGTGTAACAAATGATGGCTTTGCCACAGGATAGGACAGGGTTCAGATCAGATGTTCATAAGGTCGCTTTGAGTTATACCCAACTCAGCATAATTTAACGCCACTATCGCTGTAACTGTTTGTCTTCTCTTCTTCACAAGTTAATTTGTACTTCTTACTTCACTTTCTTTCCATAACATATAGCATAGCACTTACACATTTTGAGTTTTTGGTAAATGTTCAATTAACAGGGAGTTGAGTTAATGACTGACCTGTATACATACCCATTAATTTCCTGATTGTTGAATCTAGTGAAAACTTTTGTGTCTCCCTGAGGTTTTTGATTGGACACTGTTCATTTAAATTCTTATTCCTCATAGTTGAGTAGGTTTAATCCACTGCCCTTCACGTTATCTATCTATCATTGCCACTGAGTACGAATTGATTTATAACTTACACTCTCAACAGGTTTTCAGAAGAGAGTGTCCATCTTACTCTCCAGGAACCACGGATGGACTCAAACTGCCAGAGGGCACCTTTAAGTTAGCACAACTCCCTATATCCTAATCATGCCTAAGTCTACTATTTATTTCTTTTCTCGAAAGTGCCAAATATTTATATTCAACACTATTTATGTACCCTCTGTATTTGAGTTGTAAATAGACTCCTCAAAACTACATGCAAAAAATCTGCTGCTTCAGGTAGTCTCATTCTTAGTTGATGGTACCACAGTTCAGTCTACCAGCTTGAAAATAAGCATCTTATTTGCTTATGAGTAAGTATCCACTCATTTCAAGTTCATGTAAATACACATCATACCATGGTTGTTGTAAGGTGCCGTCAGGTTGAATACAACTCATAGCAATGCTGTGAACAAAATAACGAAACCCTGCTTTATCTATCGTGTGCCATCCTCACACTTCCTGACATACGAAATCCCATTGCAGCAGTCACCATGTCAGTCTACCTGGTTGAAGGTCTTCCTCTCCTCCGACCCTACACGACTCCCAGCATCATGTCCCTCTCCAAGGAATAGCCCTTCCTAGCAACATGTACAAAGTAAGTGAGGCAAAGCCTCATTATTCTTGCCTCTAAAGAGCTCCAGCTGTACCCTTTCTGAGATGTTTTTTAGGTTGTCCATGGGAGGTTCAGTGCTCTTCTCCAACACCACAGCTCAAAGGCATCACTTCTATCATCCTTACTCATTGTCAGGCACTCAAGTGCATAGTAAGTTATCAGAAAGACAGTGGCCTGAATCAGACATGCCTTAGTCCTCAAAGTGACATCATTACTCCTCAATAATTTGAAGAAGTCACTAACTGCAAATTCTCCTAGTGCAGTACATCTCCTTATTTCCTGACTGATGGTACTAAGGATACTAATTGTGGATACAAGCAAGATGAAGCTGTTGACAGTTTCAGTCTCCTCTCTATCCATCATGATGCTGCCTATTGATGCAGTGGTAAGAATCTTTGTTTTCTTGACATGGAGATGTAACCCATACCGAAGGCTGCATTCCTTGATCTTCTGCAAGAAATGCTTCAAGTCCTCTTTACTTTCCGCAAGCTAGTTTGTCATCAGCATAATGCAGGTCACTGATGAGTCTCCCTCCAATCCTTATTCCCCACTCCTCTTCACAGAGTCCAGCTTGTTGAATAGTTTGTTCAGCACACAGAGTAAGTAGATATGGACAGAAAATACAACCCTGACACACACCCTTCTCAATTTTCACCCATGCAATATTCCCCTGCTCTGTTTGCACGGCAGCCCCCTGGTTCAGGTATAGGTTCCACATGAGCACAGTTTAGACCATGGTATACCCCTTCAAAAGCTGGGGTTACACAAAGCCCTTCCTGGTTAGTCCACCTAACTCTTCAGTCCACTCTCTTGCCACTCAAGGAAAAAACAAATTGCTTTAATCTGAGCCTTCCCATCACACACCCCCTATTTACTAATAGGTACTTTTTCTTCAGGCTCAACTCACATGTCTTTTTCACCGACAGTTACCTGAGACTCCTCTTGACCCTACCCTAGTGCCCAAGTCTCCACTAAGTACTGCAGGTCGCCTTTATTTTCTACATACAGGGTTGGATCATCTGTCTAATGCAGTTGTTGATAAGTCTTCTTCACTTATTGCAAAAGATGAAAGACTATACCCTTTAGTATGTGTCACATGAAGGAAACAATAATCCTCACTGCTGACTCAAACAATAATCCTCACCGCTGACTCAGTAGGCAACGTTGTGATAGATGGAGAAAAAAAATGAAGTAGTCAACAATTTAATTTTATTTGAATCCACTATCTATATACATAGTATCAACAGTTAAGAAATCTAGAGGCACGTTGCGTTGGAAAAATCTGCTGTCAAGGACCACTCTAAGGAGCAAGGATGTCAGTTTATAGATTTAAGATACACTCGATCTAAGCCACAGTATTTTCAGTTGCTTTCCATGAATATGAAATTTGGGCAATGAATAAAGAAAAACAGAGAAGGTGTGAGACCTTTGAATTGTGATGTGGATGAAAAGTGTTGAATATTTCACGGACTGCCAAAAGAGCAAACTGATTTGTCTTAAAGAAGTAAAACCAGAATGTTCTTTAGGGGCAAGGATGGTGAAACGTCCTCTCAGTTACTTTGTACATATTCTCTGGAGGATCTTTGGAGAGCGAGATCGTGTTGAGCAAAGTGAAGGGTCACAGGAAGAGAGGAGGACCCTCAAAGACGGGTTGGCATAGCGACTACCACAGTGCGCTTCAGTGCTGAAGATCATCATGGTGATCCCACTGATGGTGCAGGGTAGCGTCACTCTGAGTCCTAGTTGATGGGACAGCACCTTACAACAGCAGCGACGCCCAAGCCTATGTTAATAGTCCTTCTCTAGTGTTTCTGTTGCTCTCCCTATGTCAAAACTCCATCTTTTTTTTATTTCTACCACTTAGTATAAGTTCTTGGAATTTAATAAGTACTCAGAAAATATGTTTTTTAAATGACTAGACTTCTTAATGTTTCTTCATTATTATAAAAACCTATTTTCTCTATCCATTTGCTCCTTGATGGACAGACACTTGGGTTATTTCTCATTCTTTGTTATTGTAAATAACATTGTACTAAAAGAAAAAAAAAGTGAAGGGTAAAAATGTAGTACTGTATGATAATAATAAGTGCTAAAGCACAGAGAATGCCCCCCATAACCCAAACCCCCGGGATTTGAGTTGTTTCATATGCATGTGAAAGGTGAATTGAAGACTTGGTGCTTTTGAATTATGATGAGGAGTACTGAATATACCGTGGGATACCAGAAAAACCAAAGAAATCTATCATAGAAATACAGCCAGAGTGCTCTTTAGAGACAAGGGTGATAGATACTTCATCTCACATACTTGGGACATGCAGTCAGGAGGACTCTGTCCTTAGAAAAAGACATGTTTGGGAAGGTGGAGAATCAGAAGATGACCTTAAGCAAGATGGATTCACACAGAAACCACAACAGCAGCCGTAAAGTCAGCAGAGATTGTGAGAATTACAGTGTAGGATTGTGCGAGATTAGACATGCTGTATGTAGGCTCTTTGTGAGTCAGAATTGACCCCACAACTACCTAACAACTGTGTGCCAAACACTCTGCAGTATGTTTCATAGTCTCTTCTAATCATTTGAACAATCAAATGAAGCTAGATATTATTAGTTCCAATGTATAGATGAGGAGATTTAGGCTTGTTGTTGTTATGCTCCATCAAGTCGAACACAACCCGTTCTGACCCTATGAACAATGACTCTGAGCTTGCCCTACCCTGAGCCAGGCTCACCATCTCTGACATCCCTGACCCCATTACCACAGTCACAGGGTCAGACCATCTCCTCCAGGGTCTTCCTCTTCTGCACTGACCGTTTATCCTGCCGAGCGTGATGTCCTTTTCCAAGTACTGTTCCCTCACGAAATGTCCAAAATCCTTTCCTCCAACAAGCAAACTTGTTTCACCCTCTCCAGGACAGACTTACTTGTTCTCTTGGCAATCAGTGGTATGCTTAGTACTCTTTTCCAGAACCACAACTCAAAGGCCTTGCCAGCTCTCAAACACATAGCAAGCAATTAAGAAGGCTATGGCCTGGATCAGACGCACATTGCTATGTAGACTCACATCATTGCTCTCTAGCACTCTGGAGAGATCCTTGACAGCAGATTTTCCCAGTCCAACTCATCTTATGATTTCCTAGCTGCTTGTGCCAAAAGTGTTGATTGTGGATCCAAGCAAGGTGAAATCATCAACTTCAGTCCTATTATGATATTGCCTGTTAGCCTATTGATGGAAATCTTTGTTTTCTTTCTTGATGTTGTGACACTATCCATATTGAAAGCTACAGTCTTTGACTTTCCAGCGCAAATGCTTCAAGTCCTCACTCAGTTTAAGCAAGCAAAGTTATGTCATCTTCATAAAGCAAGTTGCTAATGAATCTTCCTCCAATCTTGATGCCACATTCTTCATAAAGTCCAGTCTCCCAAGTGATCTGTTCAGCATATAGATTGAAAAAGTAGAGAGAAAGAACACATCTTTGATTATTTCAAAGCCATCTTAATTTAAAAAACCAAAAGAATGTGCAAAGAATACAAAGAGTCACTGTATCAAAAAGAATTGGCTGACAGAGAACCTTTTCAAGAAGTAGCATTTGATCAAGAACCAAGGATACCAAAGGAGGAAATTCAAGTGACCCCGAGGGAATTGGTAAAAAAAATAAGCCCCAGGAATTGACAAACAGATCTTTAACAAAAAGACTCAGCCCTGGATGTACTGAGATCCATCTTTATTCCCATCCCCAAAAAACAAGGGTTTTCCTACAGAATGTGGAAATCATCAAACAAATTCACTAATATTACATAGAAGCAAAATATTGCTAAAAACTATCTAAGAATGACTGAGACAGTACATTGACAGATTGTTGTGGTGGTGTTCTGTGCCATCGAGTAGCTTGTGACTCATAGCAAACCTGTTTGACAACTCTGAACCTTGCTCTGTCCTGAGCCAGCCTTATCATCTCTGACACACCTACCCTCATTACCCCAGTCACCGAGTCAGTCCATCTCATCCAGGGTCTTCCTCTCTTGTATTGTCTGTCCATCCTCACAAGCATGTTGGATCTCTCCAAAGACTAGTCGCTCCTTGCAACATGCCCAGAGTATGTCAGAGGGAGCTTCAGCCTGGTTTCACCCTATCCAGGATAAACCTGTTTATCTTCCTAGCAGTCCATGGTATACTCAGTACTCACCACAGCTCAAAGGCATCAATTCTCGTATCATCCCTCGTCACTGTCCAGCTTTCTATGCGTAGCATGTAATTGCCAAGATCTTGGCCTGGATCAGGTACACCTTAGTCTCCAGAAGTCTCTGGTAGCAGACTTTCCCAGTGCAATTCATCTTTTGTTTTCCTGGCTGCTGGTACCAAGAGTGTTGATTGTGGAGCCAAGCAAACTGAAGCTGTTGACAATCTCAGTCTCTTCACCACCCATCATGATGCTGCCAATCAGCCCAGTGATGAGAATCTTTGTTTTCTTGATGTTGACCTTCAATCCATACTGAAGGCTGTAGACCTTGACCTTGCATAGCAAGTGCTTCAGGCCCTTCTCAGATAACAGATTAGAAAAGTTCAATGTTCTTCCTAAATTTTTATAACTAATCAGTGACAAAGTTGGAATTTAAGCCCAAGTCTTCATAATTTCAGAGCCTGAAAGTGTGTTGTTATCTTCTATCTTCTTCATGGCTGACTCAGTGGTCAGGGAAACTTGATGATGGCATAGTAGTCAAGCTTTTTTTCTCCTGGGGGCGCTTTTCCAGGGGTATTTGGGCTGCCTTCAGAGTCTCAGCATCTTAGGCCGCTGGAAGGTAGGTGAGGTGTGGATCTTCTTTTTTTTGGCTGTGGATGCCTTTCAGGACTGCCTTCTTGGCCTTTAATGCCTTTGCTTTGGCTTCAGTTTTGGGAGGGACAGGGCCTTCCTTCTTTGCTTTCAGCGCCATCTTTGTAGAAAGCCAGAATGTGATTCTTATAAAGGGCTTAAAACAACTTGGAATACATAGAGACCATTTCAATATGTAGAATATGTATTTGACTAATATTTTTAAATTACAAGAAACATGTTGGAAAAATCATTTAGCTAAAATATTAATATCTTTATTATATGATATGTTTAGTTAATCCTTGATTTTTCAACTGGTTGGGTTTTTTCCAAATTATGCTAAATATTGTTATAACAAACATAATAAATAACTCAAAGGTTGAGTTGGAAATGTGATAGAAATTGAAACTCCTAGTCATTTCATTTTTGTTGGTGACTGTAAAGTAATGATAAGAAAGAAAATAAGTCACTAAATGGAAGGATGAGACATTTTTCCATTTTTATGCATTAATTGTACACTGGAGTTCTGTTACATATTCTTGTCTATACAGATCCTTACCATTTTCATTAAGTCTTGAATATCTGTGATGTTGGTCACCATGTACAAATATATACTTTTAATTTTGCTTACTAAGGATATTTCTAATTTGCATAGGGGGAAAAACGGACTTTTTTTTTCTCTTCTTACTAACAGATATTTAAAAGATCTTTTTTTCTTTTCTTTTTTCAGGAATGGGATATGAAGATAGAACAAGCACATTTTGTGGCACTCCTGAATTCCTTGCCCCAGAAGTATTAACAGAAACGTCCTATACAAGAGCTGTAGATTGGTGGGGCTTTGGTGTACTTATATATGAAATGCTTGTTGGTGAGGTAAGCAGTATAAAGTATGTGAGAGGGAAGAGAGAAAAATGATTGAGAGAACAAAGCATGTCCTTTATAGATCACCTAATAATAGGTTTCTAACATAAGTGGTAAAAAAAGACTCCAGGAGTTAATGGCATACGACTTGACATGTCATTTTAAGAAACAGACGCTACCTGGATGCACTCACGAAGTTGTACCAAAAAAGTTGTGGCCAGCCAGCTGACTGGAAGAGATCTATATTTGTTCCCATTCCTAAGAAAGGTGACCCAACAGAGTGCAGAAATTATCAAACAATATCATTAATATCACTGGAACAGAGAACAGCCAGTTGTGCAAGCTGGGTTTAGAAGAGGTTGTAGTACTATGGATATTATAGGTAATGTTAGATGTATCTTGGCAGAAAGCAGAGAATACCAGAGGAATGTCTGTCTGTGCTTCATTGACTATGCAAAGGCTTTTGACTGTGGATCACAACAAGCTGTCGATAACTCTGAGAAGAATGGGAATCCCAGAACATTTTGTGCTTAGGCAAAACTTATACTTGGACCAAGAGGCAGTTGTCAGAACAGAGCAAGGAGACACTACATGGTTCAAAATTGGGAAGGAGGTCCACCAGGGATGTATTCTATCTCCAAACCTTTTCAGTCTGTATGCAGTACAGATCATCTGGGCTGCTGGGCTGTAGGAGGAGGAATATGGCATCAGAATTGGTGGAGGATTCATCAACAACCTGCATTATGCAGATGACACAACCCTGCTTGCTGAAACTGAGGGGGACCTGAAGCACTTGTTGCAGAAGATTGACTGCTTTTAATACAGATTGAAGCTCAACATCTAGAAAACAAAGATTATCACCACTGAGCCAGTTGGCAGGATCAATATGGATGGTAAAGAGATTGAGATAGTTAACAGTTTTAGTTTGCTTGGCTTCACAGTCAACACTCTTGGTACCAGAAGCCAAGGAATTGAGAGACGAATTGCATTGGGAAAGTCAGCTTTGAGGGACCTCTCCAGAGTACTGAAGAGCAACGACGTCAGGCTGGGGACTAAGGTGCTCCTGAACTGGGCTTTAGCCTTCACAGTTGCATGCTGTGACATGCTGTACATGCTGTGAGCTGGACAGTGACTAGGGATGATAGAAGGAAAATTGATGCCTTTGAGCTGCAGTGCTGGAGAGTAGTGTTGAATATACCATGGACTGCTAGGAGAGCAAACAGGTTTTTCCTGGAGAGGATGAAACCAGGCTGCTCCTTGGAGTCAAGGATTCTGATGCTTCATCTGACATATTTTGGGCATGTTGCAAGGAGGGACCAGCTCTTGGAGAGGGACATAATGTTTGGGAGAGTGGAGGCACAGGAGAGCAAGATCCTAGATGAGATAGATCAATTCAGTGATCGGTGTAGTGGGAGTACGTGTATCGTAGACAGGTTGGCATAGGATAGAGCGGGTTTAGGACTCTTGTACATAGGGTTGCCATGATTCACATGTGGCTCGACAGCACATAACAACAATAACATAAGTACTTGAGTTTTGTAAATATTTTCCAGTCTCTCTCCAGTGTCAATTTAGGATCATTTCCTAGCTCACCCTCCAGCAGGTTTCTGAGACTATGAATTGCACAAAATTGTTATAATGAATATAATATAGTTACTTGTTTGTAACTTGGAGTCATTCTAGGAGCAGTGAAATGCCCACAAGACCTGTTGTCATGTGTTGTGACTTGATGACATTAGAACTCTGCTTTTTTAAGATTATTTTCAGTCAGTTTTATTGACATCTTCTCAGTACAGTCATTGTGTTTGCTAGTCTCTAATTCCTGTTTTTGCTACCCATTAATTTATTACTGATTTTTAAATCCAATCAATATCTTATCTACCCACAGATTTTTTTTGTTCAGTTGTGATGTTTTTTACCATATTTACCTTACTAGTTTTCTTTTTGTCTTTGGACAAGTTGGCTTCCCCCCCCCCCCGCCAGTATTATGTCTATTATATGAATATTCTCCATTCTCAAGTAGGCACTTAAAATACTGGATGACCAGATAAAATACAATTACATGGAATGAAATGAAAAATATGGTGCACGATCGTATATTGTTAAGTTGTTAGAAGGGTTGTAAAATGAATTGCAAGGGAATTTGACTAAAAATATATGGCATAATTTCTGGATAATAGGTAAAATGTCTAGTCTTCTTATTTTTGTTGTTGCTATTGTATTGGTGTGGGTTGTGTTATTTTCTGTGATTTTAACAAGAGTTTACAGAAAGGTTGGGCTTTGATTCATTCATTTGTCCATTTTCCTTCCCTTCCCCCTCTCGCAATCTGCTTTGTTGGCACTGTTGTTTTAGATAGATTTTTCACTTTGTTTTCATTAGGTTGTAATGAGATCTTAGGGTCTTGAAACTCATAACTTAAAGTTCTCTTTCAGTCTCCCTTTCCTGGTGATGATGAAGAAGAAGTTTTTGACAGTATTGTAAATGATGAAGTAAGATATCCAAGGTTCTTGTCTACAGAAGCCATTTCCATAATGAGAAGGGTAAGAGTTAATAGTTTATAAATTAAGGTTATTTCATATAGAAGAAATTTCTCAAGAAAATTTGAGAAATTTTTAGTTCACAGCTCACCAACTAAGTTACTGATTTTGTTTTGACTTTTCTGCCTTATGTTATGTTAGCTATTAAGAAGAAACCCAGAACGGCGCCTTGGAGCTGGTGAAAAAGATGCTGAGGATGTAAAAAAGCACCCATTTTTCCGGGTAAGAAAGAAATTTTCAATTTTTTTTTATGAAATTAATGTAATTCAGACTAAGAAACTAAATATGCCATTTTATGCTTTGTGATCCAGCTAATTGATTGGAGTGCTCTGATGGACAAAAAAGTAAAACCACCGTTTGTACCTACTATTAGAGGAAGGAAAGATGTTAGCAATTTTGACGATGAATTTACCTCAGAAGCACCTATTCTGACCCCACCTCGAGAACCAAGAAGACTGTCAGAAGAAGAACAAGAAATGTTCAGAGATTTTGACTACATTGCTGATTGGTGTTAAATTCTCAGACACTGTGAAACCAAGCAGACTGCCTTACAAGAAGACCTCTAAAGAATAACAACACTTCATTTGCTCTCTGTGCCACCCGTAGTTCTGAACACACAACATTTTGTTTAAAAGTACTATTCTGATACTCTTTGAGAAGTGGCTTCTCAATGTACTGTCAATGTAAATCTGAGCACTGGAAACAGTTTTGTGGAGTTTAAACTGAGCACACATCAGCCATGAAAAGGTCCATCACCAATGAATATTTTTAGATCTATAGTCTATTTTTTAAAAAGGAGAAACACTTTTTTACAGTACCTTGCTTTGCCGTATGCCTGCCTTAAATGGAGGGAAGACTAATCATGTTAACGTAGCAGTTTTTACAAAGAGGAAAAAGGGCCTGGATTGCAATTACTACTCACATTTAGATTGATTCTGTCTTAATAAGGCAAATAAATGCTCTTGCATTTTTTTTTTAAAGGAAATAACTGTAATATCAAGGAATTGTGGTCGTTTGTATACATTTTTGGGAACTTGATTTTAAAACAATGAATTGTTATTTTATAAATTTTCTATATTTATTAGGACAAAATGTTTTTTATTACCTTGCCTTTTCCAACCTGTAATAGAGCCTCAAATATTACCAACAGAGCTACTTGCCAAACAGTTTTTCTTTATTAAATCATGCTGAGATAAACAGAAACAGCTAAATGTCAGCATTTGCTTAAAAACGTCAGAATGAGAATTTATGATCAACTTGAACTAAGGTTTTGTATTACCCAGATGCATTCCCAAAATCTCAACATTCATGTGTATTCAGTGATGCTTGCTTCCAAAATCAGTGATTTGATTACCCCCTTTTATATCTGTACATTTACCAGCCTAATTCATCTTGTTCTTATGTCTGCTGTAGAAGGTAACTATCTTTGTTTAAACCATAAGGATTATCATTTATACATGCTGTGAACATGTATATGTGCAAGTTGTAATGTATTCTATGTTGTAGGCTTATTTAATTTCACCACTTCATCACTTTTGTACAGTGGCCACGAAGACACCTCAGTCTCCAGCATTTATGTGAAATGCATTTGGACATTTTAGGCCACTGGATCCGGATTTTATATTGGCAGTTACTAAGGGTAAAAGCAATATATTGTAACAGAATGTATAAATATTTTTGATAAAACAGTCTATATTTTATAAAAATTATTGTAACACTAAAGCTGTACCTCAAAAGTCTCTAAAATACTTTGATTGAGTACTTTTTATCATTCTTCAATGGGTTAGTTTGTGGCTTTTTAAAATATTCTTATAGGAAAGTCATTTTGCCAGCCATGACTTTCCCCTTGCCTGAAGTTTCTTCCCCCTCCACCACCTGCTCCCATCCACCCATCCCATTCCCCATGTCCTCCCCGTAGCTCATGACTTCGTTGTTTTTTCCCTTAGTTTAGGAATAACACCTTTGATCCTGTGCTTAGCATGTTAGGATCATCATACCTCAGGAATAGCAAGTTATTAACTAATCATACTCAATTAACCATTTAATCACAGTAAGCTCATCTCTTAAAAAATCCCATGAAAAGCATGAAAGCACAGATTTTGAGAGAGAGTTGAGCTAAAATCATTTCTAGAATATATGAACTTTCCAAGAGTGTGTTGCTTTGTTTTTCTTGTACTCCGAAGAACAGTTATATAATTTATATTGTCTTCAAATTGACTACCAAACAATACAGTAATAATATGCAGCTTCTGAGTTTGTCAGCCAAGCCTATGAGATACTTTCCTAAGCTCTGCTATGCCACTTTTATTTCACATATTACTGTGAAGAAAAATTAGCATAGTAACACTTGCAAAGATGTTTCCCATTGGTAGGGTCTTGAAGCAGAAAGAATGACCCCAAAAAGCAGAAGGTGGAAAGTATTTGTATAAAAATACGCTATTATTCGAGATCCTGGGAGGAAATCTTTTAGAAAAGAGGGGGCAATTTGTTCTTTAAAGTTACTTTAAAATGCCACTTCTTTGGCAAAGAAAAACAGAGGAAGCCTAAGTTTTTTACTTAAACAGTATTATGGCAACATTTTTTAAAAACACTAAATACTTTTGAGGTACAGTCTGTTCACTTTCTCTGGTTCTCAAATATGCATAAAAAGTAATGTCCAAAACAAGCTTTTAGCATTAAAAACAGAAGTAGCATTTTTTTAACTGCACAGTGTACAGAAAATTTTTAATTGAAGTCAATCACTTAAAATAAAATTAGAGGGCAGGGTATATTCACACAATTAAGCTGAAGAAAGCACTAATTTTTTTTCTGTAGTTTTAAAAATATATATATATTTTAGTCAGAGTTAAAATTTTAAGCTCTATCAAGTGTAAATATATTTTCTATTACTGTATGTGTTAAGTGACTGTTCAAGCACTTTGTAAGGAAATGAGGACATTTTAGATTGGTACACTATGCATTCAAATGAACTGTGCCTTTAACTATGTCATTCTTTTTTTAAAAAGAAGAAAAAAAAACAAACGGGGGTGTTTTGCAGTCATGAATTACCACAAATGCACAAATTAAAGTTTAAATAGATTGTAATTTGTAACTTTGGCTTTAAGTATTATTTCCTTTTAGGGACTTCTTGTGGTGAAAATATATATTATCTTTATTGTGTTGAAGCAAGATTAATTTACTATCAGTTACTTTTCCAGATAATTGTTCATAGTGAAGATTCAGAGCATATTTTCTACTTAGATAAGGGAAGGAGTTTATATTCTGGTCATAATGGGCATCACATCTTTCATTCAGTAGATATTTATAGAGTTACAATAGTCAGATCCCATAAAGACTTCTACATGGGACACCCTACAGGGAAATTCTACTCTCTGGTAGTGTCTCTATGAGTTGGAATCAACGGGTATTAACCAATAACACAAATTTGAGGACATGATTGAGATGACCATTATATACTCACTCATAGGCTTGCAACCCTGTAGTGGAACCTACATGTAGGTGATCTACTATTGGGATTTCTGAAACTGTGAATCAAACTGAAGGAGATAATGTGTTCTTTCTTCCTCAGAAACTTTCTGTAGAAACTAAGAGTTACTATATGCCATCAAGTCACCTGTGATTCATAGCAACCCCTATGTACATTAGCTCTGAATCCTGCCCTATCCTGAGCCAATCTCATTGTCTCTGACAGCCTAATCCCATTTCTCCAGTCACTGAGTCAGTCCATCTCATCCTGGGTCCTCCTTTCCTGTGCTATCCCTCCACCCTTCCAAGCATGATGCCCTTCTCCAAGACTGGTCCCTCCTGGACATGTGTCCAAAGTATGTGAGACAGAGCTTCAAACTCCCTGCCTCCAGGGAGTAGCTTCTTTTCACCCTCTCCTGACCTGTTTGTTCTCCTGGCAGTCCATAGTGTCTTCAACACTCTTCTCCAGCAGCACAACTCAAAGGCATCGATCCTTCTTCTACCATCCTTTGTAATTGCCAGCTCTCTGATATATAACAAGTAACTGTGAAGACCATAGCCTATATCGGGCACACCTTGGTCTCCATACTGACATCGTTGCTGTTCAGAACCCTAGAGAGATCCCTGACAGCTGATTTTCACAGTGTAATTCACCTTTTGATTTCCTGACTACAAATAAACTAAGGGTAGTATGAGAAATATAAAAGAACAGATATTAATCCATGGATCATAATCTTAATTTAGAATTCTTATCTTTCTGCCATCTTGTGAGGTTTTAGCATTTCTCTAGGATATTGGTCTTGCATTAGTTTGAAGGATAGGGACATATAAAACTCTTTAAAAGTAAATGTATATACGCACAAACATGTGTATGTATATTATATTTGGCGCTCCGGCAGTCTAGTGGGTCAGGAGTTGCACTGCTAACCCAAAGGCAGGCAGTTCAGATCCATCAGCTGAACTGCAAGGAAAAGATAGACAATCTCCTCTCTGTCGTTTATAGACTAAGAAACCGTGCAGAAAGATCACCTATGAGTTGGTTTTGCCTGGACAGCACATAACAATAATAATATAGTAAGCTATTTCATTTTACTTAGATCTACAGTCAAAAACTATGGTAGCAGCAGTCAAATTACAAGACTATAACTATTGGAAAAATCTGCTGACAAGCATCTCTCCAAAATGCTTACAAACAGGGATCCCAGTTTAAGTTAAAGTATGCCTAATCCAGGCTGTGGTATTTCCAGTTGGCTTCCTATGCATCTGAGAGTTGGACAGTGACTAAGGAAGACTGACTAAGAATTGGTGCATGTGAATGTTGGTATTGGAGAAGAGTACTGATTATCCCTGGACTGCCAAAAGAGCAACAGGTCTGTCTTGGCGAAAGTACAGCCATGGTGCTTTAAAGGCATGGATGGTGAAACTGCATCCCACATGAGACTGTTAGGAGGAGCCAGTGCTTGGATCAAGACTTCATGCTAGGAAAGGTGGAGGGCGATCCCTAACAAGATGGACTGACACAGTGACTAACAATGGGCTTGAGCCTATTAGAGGTCATGAGGATGGCCCAGGGCAGGCCAAGGTTCACACCTGTTATCCATAAGGTCACTGTGAGATACACTGAATGGCACATCCAACATTGTATACACACACACACACATAAATAAGTTTTTCACTGACTTCTAAATTTATTACCAAACTCTAACTTTCTGCTTCTAGTTTCATGATTAACCAGAGATTATTTTTCAAGACCAATAAGACGTAATTGAAGACTTGCTAGTCATATTAAACGTGAGAAATCTCCAGGAATTCCTCCTCCTGGGCCTGAACAAACTAAATAGAAGACTGAATGAAGTAGGGGTTCAAAACCCACGAGTTAGGGCAGAAGGACCAGAACACAAAAACATTAGGGCTGGGAGTTGAATCGACAAGAATAGGAACAGTTAAACCAGAGCAACAAGAAACAGAAGTGGGTAAAAAGCGCCAGAATGACATGTAATTGTGGGGTTACGAAAGTGGATTCTTAAGCCTTTATATATCAAGATCAACTTGTTTGCAAACGGGAACAAATATGGATGTCTTCCATTCAGTTGGCTAAGTAGCTGTCTCTCAAATTTTTTTATATTTTTTTCTAGTACTTTATTCCTAAAACTCTAATACAAATTCGAACAAATTCTTTCCATTTCCCTCACCACCCCCCCATCAAATTGCACAACCCAATGATTAATCCCCCCGTCCTCCTGCACATGTACATCCCTCTGCTTCCAGCCTCTTCCTCTTACCGTTATGCCATTGTAATAGTGCAAGACTCCAAACAATAGAGGAGTGACAGAAAAAAGCAGGGAACAGTCATACAATGAACACGACTGTACAGAAAGGAAAAATCCAAGTCCCTGCACAGCATGAACAGTGAAACATTTGGCCACTTAACTGAGAGGTTAAGTCAACGCTTTCAGAGGCACCTCGGACCAAAGACCTGGAAATGTGCTCCCCAAAGGTGACAGAAGACCCTGCCTTGAAGACCCTGCACTACGTGGGGTCACCAGAAATCAGAACTGACTTGAGGGCTGAAAAAATGGATTCTTACAGAAATATCATTGTGGGGACAACAGACATTGGAGTAACAGTAAGACAAGTTCAGTACTAAAATCTAGAGGAATTTAAGTCCTAATTTTCATAATACCCTTTTACTGCTAGTAGAAGTAAATCTCCCTGTAGGAAATCTTCACGTATTAAAACCCCATGTCATTAAGTCGATTCCACCTCATAGTGATCCTCTGTCAGGTTACTGAGCCTATAAATCTTAAGTGGAATAAACTCCTTTGTGCTGTGGAGCAGCTGGTAGATTTGAGTTGCTGACATTTTAGTTAGTAGCTCAACATTTAACACTTTATATACAGATGTAGATCAAGTAATGACTTTGTTAAAGATCACCAAGCACATGAAAGACTGCAAGCTACTATGAATGAGTAGTTGTGCCGTTGAGTCAAAATGACCCATAGCTGACCCTCCAGCAGGTTTTCAGAGGCTGTAAATTACACAGGAGATTTCTCATCCTTCTCCATCTGAGCAGCTGGTGAATTCAAACCACATGCACTTGAGATAGCAGCACAGCTGCTTACCACTAGGCCACTGGAGCACCCAGTTATACACGTAGAATCATTGTGGTGAACCTACCGAATGTCAAAGACAACATCTTGAACCCAGTCAGAGATAAAGGGCTAATTGTTTGCAAAGGAAAGAGACTAATAGCGGATTTTTTTTTAAATTTAGTATTAATTTCAAGGAAAATTTACAGACTTTGGATTTCCATTCATTCATTGTTGCACTTTTCTCCCCTCCCAACTCTCCCCCCTAGTACACTACCCTCTTGGAAAAGTAAAAGAAAAATTCTTTCCTTGTTTTACAATCCCTCCCCTCAGGTCCACTCCACTATACAGCCTTCACTCTGGACTCCTGTCATGACAATAAGACCTAATCACATATCCCTCTTAAACAGTTTTCTCCCTCATCTGTTTCAATGCAGTATATATTATTGAACCCATCTTTCTCAGTCTCCCCCAAACCCCAAGGTCAGTCCTGTTTTACAACAGTGGCACCATGCAGTATTTGTCCTTTTGTGACAGATACTTTACTCAGCATAATGTCCTCCAGGGTCACCCATTTTGAATAATAGTGCATAAGTTCCTTGTTTTTCAAGGCAGCGTAGTATTCCATTGTGTGAATATACCACAACTTCTCTATTCATTCGTTTGTTGATGGGCACTACTTAGGTTGTTTCCAACTCCTTGCTGTTGTGAGCAAAGCTTCGATAAAATGGGTGTGCATATATCTGCTTGGATGTCAGTTATGGTCTCTTTGGGGTATATTCCCAGTAGTGGAATTACTGGGTCTATTTGCAACTTTTTGAGAAAGCACCATACCGCCTTCCTCAGTGGTTGCACCATTTTACACTCTCACCAACAGTGAATAAGGGTTCCAGTTTCTCCACCATCTCACCAGCATTTGTTGCTTGCTGTTCTGAGATATCTCATAGTTGTTGATTTTCATCTCTCTTAGAGCTAGGGATTTTGAACATTTCTTCATATGCTTGATGGCCATCTGAATGTCTTCGGTGAAGTATCTGTTCATATCCTCTGCCCATTTTTCAATTGGATTATTTATCTTGTAGTGAGTAGCTGATTTCTCAATAGCAATAACTGAAACAAGTCACAGTGGAATTACCTGTTGATTGCATTGGAAAACTATAACCTAGAATTGTACAGAGTTTTAAAACCTTCTTCATAAGTTGTGTTCCTAAAGGAAATTAACAGAGAATGTTTTTCAAGAAGGAAAATTATCCTAAAAATGGTAATCTGAGATACCAAAGAGAATTGTGAAAAAGTAAAATGATAAACTTAAAAATCAAACCAAGCACCTTCCCATTGAGTAACCATCATCAAGTTTCAGACACTGTAAATCTTTATGAGAGAAGACTCCATCTTTTTCCCATGGAGCTGATGATTAGTTCAGTCAACCCCTTTGAATAGTAAGTAGCCTGGTATGGTATGTACTGTGTTGTTGTTGTTGTTATGTGCCGTAGAGTCGCTTGCAGCTCAGTGACGCTCTATGTACAACAGCCCTAAACCCTGTCCTTTCCCAATCTCACTGTCTCCAACACACCTACCCCCATTAGCCCAGTCATCGAATCAATCCATCGAATCGAGGGTCTTCCTCTCCTGTGCTGTCCATCCACCCTCCCAAGCATGATGTCTCTCTCCAAGGACTGGTCCCACCTTGCAACATGTCCAAAGTATGTCAGACAAAGCTTCAGAATCCTTGCTTCCAAGGAACAGCCTGATTTCACCCTCTCCACACCAAACCTGTTTGTTCTCCTAGCAGTCCACAGGGTATTCAATACTCTTCTCCAGCACCACAGCTCAAAGGCATCAATTCTACCTCTATCATCCCTAGTCATTGTCCAGCTCTCTGGTTCATAGCAAGTAATTGCAAAGACCATGATCTTGATCAATCACATCTTAGTCTCCAGACTGACATTGTTGCTCTTCCAGTACTTTGGAAAGGTCTCTGACAGCAGACTCCCAAGCAATTCATCTTTTAATTTCCTGGTTGTTAGTGCCAAAAGTGTTGATTGTGGAGCCAAGCAAACTAAAGCTGTTAACAATCTCAATCTTTTCACCATCTGTCATGATGCTGCCAGTCGGCTCTGTGGTGAGAATCTTTGTTTTCTTGATACTGAGCTTTAATCCATATTAAAGGAAGACTGCAGTCCTTGACCTTCATGGCAAGCGCTTCTGATCCTCCCCAGTTTCAGCAGGCAAGGTTGTGTCATCTGCATAATGCAGGTTGTTAACGAGTCTTCCTCCAAACCTGATGCCACATTTCTCCTCATAGAGCCCAGCCTCCTGGATGATCTGTTCTGCATATAGATTGAAAAGGTATGGATATGTACTGTCGCATTTAAAATATATAGACAAAGTCCTGAAGGACAAAAAAAAATAAAAATAGAAATTATGCTGTTGAATCAGTTTTGAATAGTAGTGATCCTATATGTACAACAGGGGGAAAAAAACAACATTGCACAATCCTGTATCAGTTCGTTTGTTGAAGGTCTTTTTTTTTTCACTGATCCTCTGCTTTCCCAGACATGGTATCCTTTCCCAAGAACTTGTCCTTCCTGGTAACATGTCCAAATGGCTTGGGGAAAAAGTCTCACTGTCATCCTTGCTCCTAAGATATATATTCCAACTATATTTCCTCCAAGACAAATTTGTCCATTTCTCTGGAAGTCCATGGTTTATTCAGTAGTTTTCACCAACACCGTAATTCAAAGGCATTAGTTCTTAAAAAAAAAAAATAATGATTTTAGATGCAGAGTTAAACACTCAGAACGTACTGCCTTCAGGTTTATTCCAACTCAGAATGACTATTGGATTCTGATGCTTTGGATCTGTTTTAAAAAAATTTATTTTAATGAAAGTTTACAGATACTTTGGATTTCCATTCATTCATATTTGCACACTTTCTTCCCAGCCCACCCCTTCCCTCCAGTTTACTTTTCTCTTTGAAAAGTAAAAACAAAACAAAACAAAAAAAAAACCAACAAAACCTATTTCATTGTCATAAAATTCCCCCCGACCCCCAGTCCACTCCACTGTGCAGTTTTCATTCTGGACACTTCATGACAATAATACCTGATCATACATTCCTCATAAACAGTTCTCTCCATCTGTTTCAATGCAGTATACATTACTCATCCTCTCTTAGTTTCCCCGCAACTCTGAAGTCAGTTCCATTTTACAGCAGTGGCACTATGCAGTATTTGTCCTTTTGTGACTGAGATATTTCATCATCATGTCCTACAGGGTCACCCATTTTTTGTAATATTTGATGAGTCCAAATTGGCAAAGAGAAGGTAAAATTATCTCTCTATGCAGATGATCCTTAGCCCAGGGACTACTCTGTAACTAATGGTCAACTCCAAAATGAGGGATTTATCTTTCACTACTCCACAAATTGCTGTCTGTCAGATACTCTAAGTCTAAACATTCAGATTAAGACAGACTAGGAAGAAGGATTGGCCATCCACTTCTGAAATGGCAGGCCTCTGAAAACCCTATGTACAACACAATACACGTAGACGAACAGAAAGGGCAACCTA
>NW_006399974.1:516377-521796 GCF_000299155.1 Elephantulus edwardii | reverse complement strand
GGGCCGAGTGGAGGGACAGCGCAGGAGGGGAAGGCCCTCTATGAGGTGGATTGATTCAGTGACTGGGGTAATCGGGATGGGTGTGTCAGAGGCAATGAGACTGGCACAGGATAGAGCAGGGTTTAGGGCTGTTGTACATAGGGTCACTATGAGTGGCAAAAGACTCATAACAACAACAACAATGCAGATGATATGATAGTATACTTAGAAAACCCTTAAGACTTAGCAAGAAAACTGCTGGATATAGTAGCAGGATACAAGATCAATATGCAAAAATCAATTGGATTTCTCTACTCTGACAAAGAGAATACAGAACTAGAGTTAAGAAAAACAATACCCCTCACAACAGCTAATCACAAAATTAAATACTTGGCTGTAAATCTAACAAGAAACACAAAGGGTCTATTCAAAGAAAATTACAAAAGCATTACTGTAAGAAACAGAGGCCTGGATAAATGGAAGAATATCCCTTGCTCATGAATAGGAAGACTCAATATTGTGAAAATAACAATACTACCAAAGACAATTTACACATTCAATGGAATCCCAATACAAATACCAATCCCATTCTTCAACGAGATGGAAAAGGCAATTTCCAATTTCATTTGGAATGTAAAGAGGCCCTGAATAAGCAAAGCAATCCTCAAAAAGAGAAACAAGGTAGGAGGCATCTCACTCCCTGATTTCAAATCCTAGGGAAATGTAATAAGGACTCCTTCTATGAAGTGAGATGTGCAAATCCTGTGGTTAAGACAGCATGGTACTGGTACTATGACAGACACATAGATCAATGGAATAGAATTGAGAACCTGGAAATCAGCCCATCTACCTACGGTCAACTGATTATTGACAAAAAAGAAGAAAACAGTTAAGTGGGGATACAGCAGCCTTTTTAACAAATGGTGTTGGTAAAATTGGAAAACTATCTGTAGAAAACGCAAGCAAGATCCACAACTCACTCCATAAACAAAAGCCAACTAAAAGTGGATCAAGGACTAAAACCAAGGACTATACACTTCATTACAGAAAAGCTTGGATGCTATGGAACTTAAAAGCGGGACTGTGACAGAGCAGTTGGTGGATTTGAACCTTTGGAAACAAGCTGCTTTTCTAGTTCGCTCATCACGCTACAAACTAGGTCAACAGAGCACCTTCCCCACAATAAAGTGTTTTGGAATTACTTTCTTTGTAATTTATAATTTGTTATGTTCCACTAAAATGAAAAATTTCTTTTTATCAAAAGACACCATAAAGGAAGGGGAGGGGGGAGGGGGGAGTGGAACACACAGACTGGAAGAAGACCAACACATGTAACTGACAAAGATGTAGTACTTCACATATATTTATATTTAATAAAGTACAAATTTGGCTAGACATTTTATATGTAAAATGAACAATAAACATTCTGAGCCTTTTACCATTCTAGACTTGCACCAGCTCCAGAATTAGGAAGATGTTTACATAATATATATAAACTTTCAGAAACTGAATCACTAGAAAGCAAATCAAGACTATATCAAGATATACTTTTGTAGCCATTTGATGAGCAAAAGTTTTACATATTGACCCTATCTAGTATTAGAGATTATGTGGAGCAAGTTCCCTTTTGAAATGCTGTAATAGGAAGAAATTTTAGAAAACAATTTACTATTGTAAATTTAGTTGCACATTTATACAGCTTAGTTTTCATTCCATTTGGATAGCAGAACAAGTTATTGTACATTTAAACACATTTCTATTCTTCAAAATAGAAAAACAGACCAAATCAAATAGTTACTCAAGTAAAAAAGTTGGTCATTGTTGCTGAGTCAGAACCAACTCATGGCTGACCCTCCAGCAGATTGCTGGTGCTGTAAATCCCACAGACGGGATGGTCCATCTTTATCCCCAAGAATGGCTAGTGGACAAACCACCAGATAGGCACGGTAGCTTAACTCCCTATGGACTTCACGTCCAGAATTCGCAAGGAGCCATCAGTTGGAGAGAATGGTCAGTAAATAATGTAAATTTACACAATTAGCTATTGTCTAGCAATGAAAATGAACTACAGCTAGAGGAAACAACAATTGTAAAAGGAGCAAATCATAGGTGACTGCATAAAATATGTATCCTTTTTAAAAATTAAGAAACCAAATTAATTCTTTGTTTTAAGCAAGGAAATAGTAAATAAAAAGATATCTGAATAGGGAGAAAAAAATACAGATGAGAGAGAGAGAGAATGATATGGGATAAAGGTCATTAGTTGGGCTTGCTTTTGCTGGCTGGCTGCAGTGGAGCACTTCTCGGTGACTAATGTGGAGTCTTCAAGAGTCACATTTGACACAGAGCCAACCCACGAGACTGAAAATTGGGTAAAGTTTTTTTTCTCTTCACTAACAAGACCAGTTACAATGATGGTGCTGATTAAAGAGATGGAGATAACAGAAATTAGTTGGGTTTTTAACAGGATGTTTCAAGTAAGAGAGAAGGGGTCTTTCAGGGTACATGAACGTGATTAAAATGATTAGTGGAATTTAAGGTGGAAAATGAGGACAGTATGGATTCAAAAGAGATGGGAACAACCCAAGTGCCCATCAACAAATGAATTGATAGGCAAGCTGTGGTATATTCGCACAATGAAATATTATGTAGCACTGAAAAACAAGGAACTAATGAAATATATGGAATGGATGACCCTGCAGGACATTATATGGCATGAAATCTTTCAGTCACAAAAGGACAAGTACTGCATAATGCCACGGTTATAAAACAGAACTGACATGGGGGTTGGGGGAAAACTAAGAAAAGGGGATAATGTACACTGCATTAAAACAGATGAGGAAAAGAACTGCTTAGAAGAAATAATGGTGTTGTTGTTAAGTGCCATTGAGTCGCAGGCTACTCATAGTGACCCCATGAAGGAAAGTCCTCAACACTTGGGTGTTCATTCTCTTTCCAGGTTCGTAGGGTTTCCGGAGGCAAGCTATTACGGAAGTGGATGCTACTTCTCCTTCCAAGCTTGTTTTCATCGGGGAGCTCCACCCCACTCTCTGTCCGTATTGAGTAACCAATCATTAATGCATTTGACACATCAGTGTCACAGTGTTCAGCCTCACAGCAACCACAGGTTACTGCTGTACGGCAACTTGTTCACCAGGGCTATACGACCTAGAGGAATGTCTGAACAAAAACAATGAAAGACAGGCCCAAGAGCCGCTGATTAAAAGTCACCCACCTTCGGCTTGGTAGCATCGCTTTCTGTCCACTGGGCCAACTGATTTCTCTATGTTGATGTTACTGTTGTTAAGTGCCATCGAGTCGCAGGTGACTCTTAGCGACCCCATGAAGGAGAGTCCTCAACGCTTGGGTGTCTTTCATCCTCTCTCCAGGTTCATAGGGTTTCCGGAGGCAAGATATTATCCACTTACGTATTATTTGCATGACAACATATATGAAATTATATGCTTAGTTATTATTTGCATGACACAGTCCAAAATAAGAGCTGCATAGTCAAGTGGACTAGGGGGTGGAGTGGAAGGAATTGTACAACAATGAAAGATTTTTTTTTAAAGAGAAAAATAAATGGGGGGGGGGGCAAGGAGGAAAATGCAACAATGAATGGATGGAAATCCAACTTCTCTATAAACTTTATTTAAATCTCCATTTTTAAAGGGGTAAGGAGCCTATTATTTGGATATATTGAACACTGATAATAAGCCAACTTTAAGACATGAAATTCTGCTGTTTAGGGTTTTTAAAGCTGTGACTTCAGAAGCAGATCACTAGTCCTTACTCCAGGATGCCTCTGGATGAATTTTAACTGTCAGCCCTTCATTTAGTCCAGCTCTTAACCATTTGCACCACCTCTTAAATCTGTCTCTACCTGCACAATTGTGCATACAGATCTCACTTCATGGAAGGAGTCCTTATTACATTTCCCTAGTATAAGAGCTTTTCAGATGTCTATATGCATTAGAATTGTGTAAAGTACCTGTAGAAACACATGCTTTACCTCCCTCCCCAGCTTCTGATTAAGTAGATGTGGGATGTGGCCTTGCATTTCTAGAATCTTCCTGAGGAATGCTCACACTTCTGTACTGGCAATAAAACAAATCTTAATTTTAAAATATTTTTAAGAATCATTTTAATATCAATGTCCACAATTCACAGTTAGTTTAACATTTGTAACGTGCTTATGTTACTAAAGTAGTGTAATAAGAAACATGAATTTCAGCATACTCATTACTATTACAAGGAAGCAGTGTTTTCACCATATACTGATAAGTTTATTTTCTGTTCCAGAAACAGATGAGGCTTTCCTGTCCACATAGATCTTTCTTTAAAAAAGAAAATAAAATGTCTATTTTTGTTAAATGGGAAAAAACCTTTCTTTGTAGTTTATACCAAAGAGATCAGAAAAATAATTCAAAACACTTCTCAGTTCAGCATCATTTGGAGTAGTTCACCATGTGTGAATGTGCTTATCACTAAGGTTTAGCTTCATCTTACACAGTAAAACTCATTTGAAAATTAAGTAAGGCAAAAATTGCATATAACCATGATTCTTTAAATTACTCAGAAATGTATAACCAACTCTATCTGGCTTCTTCCCAAAATGTTTAAATAGCTCATTTTCTCACCATGTTGCTACCTATAAACACAAAGTTGATGTTTGCAGCTTCTAACCATAAACTTAATACCTTTTTTCCTTTTCTCAAAAGCCTTCTCACATGGTTCATATGCTGTGGGTTACTGCAGCATTTGGTGCCATAATTTGACTGTTTGCTGGCTTATTTTGTCATAACCGATTCATTGCAGACAGATAGACAAATAGTCACTTTTTGTCGTCCAGCGTCAGAACACTTTGCTATTTCATATGCTGGACATCTTGGTTGAAAAAAACCAAAACAACAACAACAACAACAAAAAAAAAACACCAAAAACTCCCAACTAAACTCTGGAGCTGCTTAACACAGTGATATGTATATAAGAAAGACATGGAGGAATTAAAGCTAGCTGCTGCTAATGATGTTATATACCGTTGATTCACATCAAACCTATAGCTGACCCTCCAGTGGGTTTTCAGAGGCAGTTAATCACAGGAGATTGCCCATCCTTCTCCTACAGAGCAGCTGGTGGATTCGAACCACACACCTTTGGGATTGCAGCACAGCTTCTTGCCACTAGGCCTCTGAGCTCCCAGGTGCCCTGATTATGATGTAAGGTGCCATCACGTCGACTAACACTCACAGGAACCCTATGAATGTCAAATCTGAACCTTGCCCTATCCAGCATCATCCTCTCAATCTCATGCCAGAGTCAATTGTTACGGTCACTATGTCAATCCGTCTTTAGAGTCTTCCTCTCCTACTTTCCCAGCATGATGTCTTTTTCCAAAGTTTTTTTTTTCTATAATTATATTTTATTAATTTTCATAAAC
>NW_006399974.1:506676-515460 GCF_000299155.1 Elephantulus edwardii | reverse complement strand
TGCTTGGATGTCAGCTATGGTCTCTTCAGGGTATATTCCCAGTAGTGGAATTGCTGGGTCAAATGGTATCCTTGGCTCTAAGAAGCACCCTGGTTGCACTTCCTCTAAGGCTTACTTGATATTCTTTTGGCAGTTTATGGAATATTCTGTATATTCTCTTAACACCGCAATTTAAAGACATCAATTCTTCTATCCAGTTTTCAGATACATTGAAAGCAACTGAAAAGACCATGGCTTGGGTCAGGCACAGCTTGGTCTTTAAATGGACATCCTGCTCTTTTAATACTTTGGAGAGGTCCTTGGCAGATTTTCCCAATGCAACACATCTTTTGATTTCTTGACAGCTGTTATCATGGATGTCAATTGTGGATCTAAACAAGAGGAAGTCATGCCCATTTCAATCTTTTTCCCATCTGTCATGTTCCCTGTTGGTCCAGTTGTGAGGATTTTGGTTTTCTTGATAATGATTTGCAATCCATATTAAAGGCTGTAGCCCTTCTGCAGCAAATACTTATCGTCCTCATTCTGAGTAAGCCAGATCATGTCATCTGCATAACACAGGTTGTTATTGCCTTCAAGTCCTGATGCCACCTCTTCTTCATACAGTTAAGCTTCTTGAATATTTTACTCAGCACACAAATAGAAATGAGAAATGATACAATCCTGACGCACACCTTTCCTTATTTTAAATCATGCAGTGTTCCCTTGATTTTTCACTCAGTAGCTTATTGATCTGGGTGTAAGTTTCATATGAGCATGATTAAGTATTCTGGAATTCTCATTCTTCTCCATCTTAGCCATAAATATGATCTACACAGATACCTTTGCATGTAGTTGTTGTTTGTTGCTATGTGCCATCGAGTTGCTTGCAACTCATAGTGATCCTATACACAAGAGCCCTAAACACCATTCTATCCTGTGCCAACCTCACTGTCTCAAACACATTCATTCCCACCACTCCACTCACAGAATCAATCCATCTCATCGAGGTTCTTCCTCTCCTGCGTCGTCCCTCCACTCTCCCAAACTTTATGTCCCTTTCCAAGGACCAGTCCCTCCTTGCAACATGCCCAGAGTATGTCAGATGAAGCTTTAGTACCCTTGACTCCAAGGAACATTCTGGATTCACCCTCTCCAGGACAAACTTGTTTGTTCTCCTAGCAGTCCATGGTATATTCAACACTCTTCTCCAGCACCACAGCTCAAAGGCATCAATTTTCTTTCTATCATCCCTATTCACTGTCCAACTCTCTGATGCATAGCACGTAATTGCAAAGACTATAGCCTAGATCAGGCACACCTTAGTCTCCAGCCTGATGTTGTTGCCCTTCAGTACTCTTGAGAGGTCCCTGACAGCTGACTTTCCAATGCAATTCGTCTCCTGATTTCCTGGCTGCTGTTACCAAGAGTGTTGATTGTGGAACCAAGTAAACGAAAACTGTTAACTATCTCAGTCTTTTCACCATCCATACTGATGCTGCCAATTGGCCCAGAGAGAAAAAAAAATTTGTTTTCTTGATGTTGAGCTTCTATCTATATTGAAGGCTGCAGTCGACTAATATGTCTTGCTAGATCAGAAAACCTTTTTCTTGAATCAATTTTAAATTAGTCAATCACACAATACCCCAAAAAAGTAAATTGAAAACCTTACTAAAAATACATTAGTGCTATTATTAACCCATTGCCACCAAGTGGATTCCAAGTCATAATGACCCTGTAAGGACAGGCCAGTAGGGTTTCCCAGGCCATAAATCTTTATGGAAGCTGACTGCCCTGCCTCTCGTATAGTGTTGGCTTCAGTGTCTCGAGCTTTCTGTTAACAACCAAGGGCCTAAAGACTAAACCACCAAGCCTCCTGCCTCTGTCACTGATCTAAATAATTTGATTAAAGTGTTTACCACCATCTCTTAAGGTGTTATTTTCTCTTTGTAATTAATAATGTGTGAGATAATTCTCTGGGATTATTTGAATACCCCATTTCCCAACAAACTTCTAACCAGTGAGGAGCACACATTGATTACCTTCATCTCAATAAGTTACTACACTGGAGGTCACAAAATAACTTTATAACTCAAATATTCCTGCTACAATCATAACCTACCTTTTTTTATTTCTTTTTTAAAGAATGTCCCCTGGTTAGTGTTTCTGTTATTGTTTCTTTGCACTTTCCCCCTTTTTGTATTACTCTGAATTTGATTTTACTTATTGTCTTATAACCCTTATGATTATTCGTTTTCTCACACATGTTCAGATTGGCCCCTCTGGTGCTGGGCTGCTTCCTTCTTGCACAGTACTATGTGCCAAGCTCACTTTGTACTCTCACTCCAAACCTGGAAAAAGCCCTTTTGACCAAGGTATCTTAAAGAAGATCTAGAAATTAAGATCTAGTTGCTCCCGTAAAATCATGTCTTCTCGGCCCTTTCACAAGCTTTTTATAACCTCAGAAACCCACTGGAGTATCAGCTATGAGGTAGTTTGGATTCAACCATAAGAGAGGCCTTCTTCAGGATTCTTTCCCAAATCTTCTTGTCCCAGATTTTCTATTTTTCTGCCATAGTGAAAATTTTCATTTCAGAGGGTCTGCTTTTAGATGTAAACTGTTTTATACTGGAAAGTCATATGTTTTTACTTCTTCTACAAAAACTTACCAGTTTATCAGAGATCACCATCTACTTTTATAATTGCATGAAAGCTTGGAAATGCCACTACTTTCATACCATTGAGGACTAAGTGAAATCAACTGCAGTCAAAGCAGCCCAGTTTTCAAGTGATTGTTGGATGGTGCCTAATTGTTCCACTTTTTTTTCCTTTTCAGTTTTTTATGTACAGTTTTCACATTCACAGAAGCTCTAGTGTCCTAGTGCTAAGGACTGGTGCTGCCAGTCTGAAGAAGTGTGGTTCACATCCACCAGTTGTTTCATGGAAGAAAGATGAACAGTCCTCCTGTGAGATTTACTGCTTTTGAAAACCCACTGGAGGGTCAGAAATTAGTCCTCTCTGACTTGACAATACTTAACAACAAAAATCATATTAATTTTCATCTTGGGTTCTCACTGAAACCCAACCCATGATTTTGCATATAGTTGCAGCATTATGTTGAATTGTAGCATTTACTTCATTCTTCATGCTTTTACATTTCAATGAACCAATTTTAATCATTATTTCTTGTGAAGCATGAATTTTTATGCAACACAGTAAAAATAATGAAAATTACAAACTAACCAGAACTAAATATTAACAAATGACAGAAATATGTCACCTTCTTTTCTGACTAATAATTTATGCAGTGCACATAAAATAAGGATTTAATTATTAACCAAAAAAATAGACTTTCTCTAAGAATAACTACATTTATTTTTTAAAAATTTTAAATATGTTTGAAAAATGTTAATCTCAGTGCTTGTTTCTCTCCCATCACATTGCCTATAGACTTCCAGAACACTCTGGTGGTCTCAACCCTAAGAGAGAAGTGTGTTCTTGTTTGCCATCCACTGTCCTCGGCTTGAAGAGCTGTGGTGTCATAGTGCTTAATGTATCAGGTTACTAAATGGAACATCAGCAGTTGAACTCAGCAGTGACTCCACAGCAGAAAAAATGGACAACTTTTGAGAAGAGCACTGAACATCCCATGGATCACCAAGAGAACAGCTATGTCTTGGAGAGGGTGAAGCTGGAGTGCTCTTTGGAGGCAGGAATGAGGAGGCTTCATCTCACACACTTTGGGCATGTTGCCAGGAGGGTCTATTCCTTGGAGAAGGACATGATGGGGGGAGGAAGGGTGGAGGAAGACCTTCAACCAGGTGGACTGACACATTGACTGCCACAAAGGGCTCTTGTGTGTCAGGAAGTGTGAGGATGGTGCAGGACAGAACAGGGTTCAGATATTTTGTTCACAGGGTCTCTATGACTTGTGTTCAACCCAATAGCACCTAATAACAACCACCACCTCCAATAAAGACTTACCACCCCAGGGAATGTGATAGAGAGTCAATGAATTGTAATCATCTCCACAAGTGTGGGTAATGGGTATTGTGGACTTTATCTAATCCAAGGTCTTTTGAGATGAAGTACATAAATTACTAAGGTACAGTAAATAATGCTTTTAGTAAGGGTCAGTCCCTTGATGCATCCTTGGTACACACCTTTCCATCAGCCATCAGTTCTACTTCCAGAAAGATAGAAAATAAGGTCCTTGGTTCTGTGACTCTGACATCTTAAAGAGCTACCAAATAGCTACAGTCGGGTCCTCCACTCGTAGGATCAGAAACCTTTTATCAGCTCATAGATTCTGAATAACTTACAAAAGGAATTCTGCTGCTGTGTGTAACTACTCAAAAGGTGAATAGCTGAAATAAAGGAGAGGTCGGTGTGGATGACCTTTTAAGACTGTCCAGGGTCTCTGCTTCCTTTGAGGCCATAGTTCTGCCATTTCTAGGTTTCCATCATCTGCACTGTCTGAGATGGCTCACATAACTTTCAAAATGTGGCCAGTAGAAAGTGGGACTGAGAAAGTATAGCTTATTGACATGACATAATTTGCTTCTCTCACTTGCACTCACATGCCATTGGCCAAAAATTAGCTGCAAGATGACTGACATATCATCTGGGTGTGTGTGTGTGTGTGTGTGTGTGTGTGTGTGTGTGTGTGTGTGTTCTATTACTATGACAGGAGAGGACAGAGTATGAAATCTGTACTATAAACTCTTAGAATATTAATCCATGACAACTAAACTGAGGATAATTGCACTAGGGCATTTGAATCAAATAATGTTAGATTGTTATTAGGTGCCATTAAGTCGACTACGACTCACACTCTATGAACTACAAATCATAAACTTGCTCCACCTGCATCACTCTAAGATCTCTGCCCTGCTTGGACCTGTTATTACAGTCACTGTGTCAATCCATTTCACGGCATCCCTCTCACCAATCCTCCACCTTTCCCAGTATAAAGTCTCTCTCCAAGAACTGGCTCCTCCTAAAACATACCTTACATGGGACAAAGTTCTTGCCATCCTTGCCTCTGAAGGACTACACTGGCTGCAGTTCCTTCATGATAGATTTGTCTGTGCTTTTATCAGTCCTAGGAATATTCAGTACTCTTCACCCAAAATGCAATTCAATGATACTGATTTTTCCTTGATCTTCCTTATTAACGGTCTTACTTTCAGATGCTTAGTAAGCAAATGAAAATAAAACTTAGATCAGGCATATTTTAATCTTTAAGCTGACATCATTGCTCTGGAGAAGTAAGTCCTTGACATCTTATTTCCCCATTCCAACACATCTTTTGGTTTTTTGACTGCTGCTATGAAGGTGTGTTGATTGTAAATCCACGTAAAATGAAATCATGGGCAACTTAAGTCTTTTCTCCATCTGTCATGGTATTGCCTATTGATCCAGTGGTGAGAATTATGGTTTTATTGCTGTTGAAATATGCCCTATAGTGAAAGCTGTATTCTTTGATCTTCTGCAGTAAGTGCTTCAAGTCTTCCTTACTTACTGCAAAGTTGTGTCAGCTGCAAAACCAGATAGTGAGTCTTCCTCCAATCCTGATGCTTCATTCTTCCTCATAAGTCCACCTTCTCAAGTTATTTGCTCAGCATAAAAATTGAATAGGTATATAGAAAGTATACAAGACTGCTGCACATCTTTGCTGATTTAAATCTATGTTGTGTCCCCTTGTTCTATTTTAACAATTTCTTGGTCTGTGTGCAGGTTTTGTCTGAGCACAATTAAGTGTTCTGGATTCCCAGTCTTCTCAAGTCTCTCTCAGGGAGGAGTGATAGGGGATGGCAAAGGACACACTGACAAAGGAGATTAATCAGAACTGGCTTTGACAAGCACTGTGGCAATTGGACAATTATGACCTGGGAGAAGGGTAGAGAAAACAGTGCAACAATGAATGAATGAGAACCAAAAATCTCTGTAAATGTTCATTAAAACTAATAAAATTTAATAATAACTAAAAAAAGGATTGTGAGAGTCCTTCAAAGTTTAGTCATCTTTCATATCTGTACTCTTCCCTACACGACTTATGGCTTCATATGCCGTTGCTGTGTTTACACCTAGCTTTCAGATGTACGTGTCCACATGTGTATTTGACATCTGTCATTAGGTAGCCATCTCAAAGCTCTTCCTTTTGAACTCCCACATCCCTACCCCATTCTCTTTGAGAGCAGAAATAGATTTCATGATTTCCCCCAGCTTTACAAAAGACATTGCCACCTACCCGGTTTTCAAGGTAAAATCTAAAGTCCTTTCCATTCACCATATGACCACAACATCTTGTGGGTTTTTTATACCGATTCTAGAGAAATATTCACCACCCCAACCTGAGTATTCCTGGCTCTCACCTGAGCCTCCTCAAAGTCACTTGATTGTCTCCCTTCAACTCTTACTCTTTTCTGGCTTACCACCTGCACAGTACTGTATTCTTTCTTACAGAACATGGAGCTCTTGCTCTCTGATCCCAAAACTCCATTATCTTCTCAATCCTGAGAATAAGATGGATTTCCACCCCACCGCCAGCCTGCAAGGCTATGTATTATCCAGCTCCAGCATAGCTTCTCCTCATTCTAACAGTATACTCCAACCATGCTGATACCATGTGAACCCTGAATACTTCAAACCCTGCTGCCTCAATGATTCTGCCCAGATGTTTTTCAGGATTGGTTTATTCCCATCTTTCAGATTGCTGTCCAGATGTCACACCTGTAGGGAGAAGTTCCCAGTCACATTGAGTTCTGACTTCTCGTCAGAAATCATGCAGGCAAAGAGACAATGGGATGGCATATATGAAGGCTGAGAGAGAATAATTGCCAGCCAAGGACCCCCCTGTACCCAGCAAAGCTGTCCATCATATATGTAGAAGTAGGTAATTTGCAGAAAAACAGGAACTTAAAGAATCTGTAGAAACAAGACAACTCTATAAGAAATTCTATGGGAAGTCCTTCACACAGAGATACCAGGGAAAGTGGATGTACTATAGTAACCAGAAACAACAGAAAAAGAAACACAGCAATATGGCTGTCCTGTCAGTAATCACACTTAATGTGAATGGATTAAAAGCACCAATAAAGAGAAAAGGAGTGGCAGAATGGACAAAAACACAAAGCCCATCAATATGTTGCCTACAAAAGACACATTTAAGAAATAATTTTCATGACTGAAAATCAAAGGGTGGAAAAACATATACAATGCAAATGGCACCGACAAAAAAAGCAGGAGTGGCAATATTAACGTCTGATAAAATAGGATGAAAACTGCCTTAAAAGATAAGGAAGGGCACTAGATAATGATTAAAGGCACAATAAATCAAGAAGACATAACCTTGGTCAACATCTACGAACCAAATGATAGACTTGCAAAGTACATAAAACAATAGTTAAGAGACTTGAAGAAAGAAAGAGACAGCCCCACAGTGTTTGCAAGAAACTTTAATAAACCACTCTCACCAAATGGTAGGTCAACTCTAAAGAAACTTAACAAAGATACAAAAAAATCTGAAATATACCATCAGCTAACTTGACCTCCTAGATTCAGAGAACTGCACTCACCTAAAAGTCAATTTATTTTATTCAATGCATATGGTACATTCCCCAGAATTGACCATATATTAGGACAAAAAGCAAGCCTCAACAAGTTTAAAAATATTCAAATAATACAAACTTTCTTTCAAACCACAATGCCATAAAACTAGAAATCACTGGCAAGAGGATAGAAAGTAAAAAAGCAACCCTATGGAAGCTAAATAACACTCTGTTAGAACACTATTGGATTATAGAAGAAATTAAAAAGTTCTAGAAACAAATGATAATAAAATTACAACATGCCAAATAGGCAACACACATAAAGAAGCAGCAAAGTTAATGACTTAACTCAACACTTCCATCAAATAGAAAAAGAACACTATGTAACCCCACAGCCTTTAGAAGAAAGGAAATGATAAGGACAAGAGCTGAAACCAATGAGACAGAAAACAATTGAAACCGTTAACAAGACAAGGAGCTTGTTATCTGAAAGTGTCAATAAAATAGACAAATCATTGAGGAACTCAACAAAAGAGAGAGAGAGAAGAGATGCATAAATCAAATAAGAAACAATAGAGGTGTTAACACAACAGAACCAGATAAAATTAAATCTATAATAACAGTATTATGAAATTATACACAATAAATTTGAAAAGCTAGAGAAATTGGACAGATTCCTTGAAACTCATACCCTACCTAGATTGACACCAAAAGGAGTAGAATATTTGAAATTGAGCAGGTCATAAAAAGACTCTCGGTTCCCCAAAAATAAAAGATGTGTCCCAGATGGCTTCACTTCCGATTTCTACCTAACACTTAAAGAATATATATATATCATCAATTCTATTAAATTCTTTCAAAAAGTAGAAAAAGAAGGAACACTTTCAGAGTTATTCTATTGAACATAACCCTAACACCAAAACCAGGTAAATGAATTACAAAAAAAGAAAAGTACAGACCAATATCTATAACAAATACACACACAAAAATCCTTAACAAAAATCCAAGAACCCAGCAGTACATTTAAAAAAATAATTCATCGTGAATAAGTCTGATTAATAACAAGTATGCAATGCAATGCACCGTTTGCACTCTTCCTGGATGATACCCTTGATATCCTCCCACAACTCGTCTGGTCTTCACTCATTAGTGCTCAAGACCTCAAACCTGTTCCTGACATGGTTCCAAAATTCAGGTGAGAAAGACTCAAAGTCATATTTTGGTTGCCTTGGATTTGGTTTAATTTTCCTCA